>NC_134359.1:230425180-230725180 GCF_048569485.1 Anomaloglossus baeobatrachus | reverse complement strand
TTGGAGTTGATGTTAGCTTTGTAATGTCAGCTGTCATCAAGCCCATGGGGTTAGAATTGGAAAGGCGTCTATTAGACACCCCCATTGCTAACTCAGTAAGTATAAAGAGAAAAAAAACACACCCAAAAATAGTTTATTTGAAAAAAAAACACTCCAAACTCTTTCCTGTTTCACCAATTTATTTAAATAAAAACCCAGGCAGGTCAGATGTAGTCCTGGGAATCTGACGTAGTCCACAAATGGAAATATGAAGGACACAAAAAGAGAGAAAGCATTATTATATGTGGGGGGCTGTGCAGTTATTTGTCTGTTTTGGTATCTGCCTATATCTATATATTTTTTATGTCTAAAGTATTCATTGCTGTATAAAAAAAAACAAAATAGAAAAATGCAGGGGAAAAACAAATGCAAAAACGCGTAAATTTTCCCCGCCAAAAGATGCACCAAACACTTTACATGTGCACAGAGCCTAAAGGGGGCTTTACACGCTGCGGTATCGGTACCGATATCGCTAGCGATCGTACCCACCCCTGTCGGTTGTGCGTCACGGGCAAATCGCTGCCCGTGACGCACAACATCGCTAACACCCGTCACACTACTTACCTGCCCTGCGACGTCGCTGTGGCCGGCGATCCGCCTCCTTTCTAAGGGGCCGGCACACGGCAGCCGTCCAATAGAAGCGGAGGGGCGGAGATGAGCGGGACGTAACATCCCGCCCACCTCCTTCCTTCCGCATTGCCAGCGGAGGCAGGTGAGGAGATGTTTGTCGCTTCTGCGGTGTCACACACCGCGATGTGTGCTGCCGCAGGAAAGACAAGCAACCTCGTTACTCACCAGACAACGATCTTTGGTGTTTGGACGACCTCTCAAAAACCAACGATTTTTACCACTTTTGCGATCGTTGTAGGTCGCTCGTACGTGTTACACGCTGCGATGATGCTAACGACGCCGGATGTGCGTCACAAACACCGTGACCCCGACGATAAATCGTTAGCGATGTCGCAGCGTGTAAAGCACCCTTTACATTGTAATAAAATACATTATATTTACCCCCAAATTTTATCAGTAAAAAGTCAGTTCAGGGTACAAATAAAATAAGCCCTCACACAGCCCCAGATCCCCAAAAATTAAAACTGTTACGGTCCTTGGAAAAAAAAAAACAATTTTTTTTTTTTACTTATTTCAGAATTTTTTTTGACTACTTAAATAAAATAAAACAATCTAGATGTTTGGTCTGTATGAACTCGTACTGACCTGGGGAATGATACCACCAGGTGAGTTTTATTATATAGTGAACATGGTATATAAAAAGCCAAAAAACAATGCGGAATTGCACTTTGTTAGCAATTTCAGTGCACTTGGATTTTTTTTTTACCATTTTCCACTCCTTTCTATGGTAAAATCAATGATGTCAGTGAAAAGGTGAACTTTCCCCCCAAAAAAGAAGCCCTTCTAGAGTATATTTAAGGAAAAGTAAAAAAGTTCTGGCTTTTGGAATAAGGAGAGGAAAATGAAAAAAAACAAACGTTAAAATGGCCATGGCATGAAGGGGTTAACGAGGCAAGAAATGTTTTTTTTTAAGTCAGTGAATGAGGGTGGAAAAAAAAGCTTGTGTTTAGAAATGCGCTTTGGAAAAAGTTGATTGTTTTTTGTATTTTCCATGTCATCATCCATGGCCTGCTGCAGCTGCTGTGCAGGGGCTAATCAATCATATGCTAATCATCTTGTGTGTAGGCTCTGCCACTGAGCATATGTGCTGCCGAAGCTAGCACAAACTGCTAACCGACATGTCCGCTATATATAGTCCTATAAAAGTGAATATTTTAAATTAGGGAGATTTTTTTTTAATCAGTTAATTCTGAAAGGTTTCATGTAGCACTCTATGAATGTTGCAGTTAAACTGTAAAGAAACTCATCAGGGAAAAAATAAGTAATAATTTGTCAGAAACTAATATGCAAATGAGATCAGTATGCAAATGTGATCGGCGCCGCACAGGATCCTGGGAGAACATGGGGCCTATTTCCTACTGTACAACGGCCATTACTATTGTACAGGGCCACACGGGGGAATTCCTAAGGAACATGGGGCATTACTACTGCACGCACAGGGGGCATTCCAATTTTACAGGGGCTCACAAGAGGCATTACTACTGTACAGGAGGTATTAGTATTGTACAGAGGCTCCTCACAGGGGGCAATACTACTGTACGAGGGGGCATTATTTTTGTACATAGGGGTCACAGTTGGGCAATACTACTGTACAGGGGGGCATTATTACTGTACTGGGGCTCACAGGGGTAATTACTACTGCACAACAGAGCATTACTACTGTACATGGGGTCAAAGGTGGGCATTACTACTGATCTTTGGGGCATTGCTATTGTACAGGGGGCATTACTACTGTGCAGGGGGCATTACTACTGTACAGGGGGCATTACTACTGTACAGGGGGCATTGCTACTGTGCAGGGGGCAGAACTACTGTACAGGGGGCATTACTACTGTACATGGGGTCACAAGTGGGCATTACTACTGATCATGGGGCATTACTACTGCACAAGGGGACACTACTGTTGTACAGGGGGCATTACTATTGTGAATGAGGGCATTACTGCTGTACATGGGGGCATTACTAGTGTACAGGAGCTCACAGAGAGTATTGCTACTGTACAATGGGACATTACTGCTGTACAGGGGCATTATAATTGTACAGGGGCTCACAGAGGGCATTATTACTGTACAGGAGGCATTACTCATGTACTGGGGAACACAGGGGGCATTACTACTGTACATCAGGTCATTACTACTGTAGAGGGGCTCATTGATAAGCATTACTTTTGTACATGGGGCTACTAATACTATACAGTGGCTCACAGGGGACAGTCTCTTGTTTTTATTTTCTCTCTGTTTATCTTTTTCAGGTTCCCATTTGTGGACTATGGCGGATTCCTTGGACTACGGCGGTCCTGCTATTTTTTTTTGTTTGTTTTAATAAAGTAGTGAATGATGGAAAGTGTTTATTTTAATAAATCATTTTGTTAATTTGTGTATGTTGTCTTTTTTTTATTACTGGGTTATTAATAGGGGTGCCTGATAGACGCCTCTCCATTACTATCCCATGGGCTTGCTGCCAGCTGACATTACACAGCTGACGTCAACCCCAGCTACCATTACTCCGATTGCCACCGCACCATGGCAATCAGGAAGAGGCGGGCAAAGCGTCAGAATTAGAGCATCTAGTCAGTGGCCCCGTGATGCGATCACGGGGCGCCGTTGTATTTCTATGACAGCTCGGGGTCAGATTATTACTCCTGATGCTGTCATGAATCACTTCCTGTGAGAGTCAACAGAATGCCAGCACTCTCAGGAGACCAGCATTTCTCCTGATCAGTGCGATGCTGCAGCATCGCTCTGAACAGGAAAAGCCATCGCAGTGTACAGTCATAAAGTCCTCTAGGGCAACTAGTAAAATCAGTAAAAAATATTAAAGAAATAAATAATTATGTAAAATATGAAAAAATAAAAGCTAAAGCTCAAATCAAATCCCCTTTTGCCTCATTGAAAGCAAAACAATTAAAAAACTAAAAAACAAAATTGAGACATCCCTGAGGTAACCAGGTGTCACAAAACAAGGTAACATCACTGTAACAGCTCGGGTCCTACATAACTGTGCCAGTCAGTACACACACACCAGGACACATACACTCCAAAACCAGGGCGGGAGACTCCCATAGAACCAGGTGACAGGGCTGGGCACTGTGAGCTAACAGGCAGACAACTGGGTAGGGAGAGATCAGACCTGGGGGGGGAGTGGATGGCCTGGGGAGAGTGGGAGAAGTCAGTTAGCGGGCTGGAGAGACTGAAAGTGAGCAGTCGCAAGGAGGAGAATGAGTTGTCAGTAAAGGTGTCAAGACAAAGGAATCTTGAGACACAGTGAAAAAAGCAAAGACCCCGCCAAGACCTAAGTAGAAACAGCAGCCACTCAGGGGAGAAAGTATCTGGAGAACGAGAGGTCAAGCTCCAGGGACAGTGGAATGCTGTGGGAGTGGAAATCCAGGGCTCCTAGTACTTTGCACGCACGGGGTGCAGATCCGAGAACAGACCGGGACTTCAAGCCGTCTATTAACTCTGCCAGGTGGGTGGGTTTCCAGGACTCATCTGCCACCATTAACATCCGAGGCATAAGCAGCAAAGGGAGGACCGGGACATATTCCCTTAAATAGTCCAAACTGCCTGCGGCAGGACCCAGACACCAGGAGGACCTCCAAGTGCTCCACGCCAGGGAGGACCCACACACACACACACAAGTGCATCGGTGGGCGAGTGGCACCAGGTCAGCTGGCACAGGGACACAGGACTTGGGCGCACCTGGGATCCAGCACCTCCCCAGGTTGCGAACCCAGCTGTAAGTAAAGCGACCAAACTGCACTCCCCTGTCTGGACTGAGGTATTTCACTGCACCTCCACATTAACCCCTACCTACCCCTGAGGAAAAGCCCTGCTCGCGTAGGGCTTCACCATCCACGCTGCCCCATCCATCACCCCCAGGGAAGAACGGCAGCGGTGGCCATGCCATCCCTGGCCGCGCACCGCGTGTGGCGTAGTCGGACTATTTTTATTATTTTTCCCATTTTATTTAAAAACTGATCAACGTGCCCCTGGATCTGGGACCCCTCGAGCCACGGATTGCCCGGATCCAAGCAGCTCGGCTGCCCCGGGGTGCGACAATACACATATTTGGTATTGCTGAGTTCAGAAATGCCTGGGCTATAAAAATATAAAAGCAATTAATCTGATTAGTACAAGGTGTAGCGAGAAAAAATATTCCAGATGACAAAATGATGGTTTTTGGTCATCGCAACATGGCACTAAAATGCAATAACAGGCGATCAAATCATCATATACAAATATGGTATAATTAAAAACATCAGCTCAAAACGCAAAAAAAAAAGCCGTCACTGAGCCCCAGATACCGAACAATGAGAATGCTACAGGTCTCCGAACATGGAGACAAGGCGCTATTCTTTTTTTGGACAAACTTCTGCTTTTTCTTCACCCTTTAGATAAAAGTAAAAGTATACATGTTTTGTATCTACGAACTCGCACCGGCCTGAGGCATCATAATGCCGGGTCACTTTTACCAAATTGTAAACATGGTGACAGAAAAAAAGCAAAAAAAACCCCCTAAATTGTGGAATTTCACTTTTTAATTACAATTTCTACACTTTTGGAATTTTTCTTCCAATACACTACATGGAAAAATGAAAAGGAAATAAAGTAAAATGGCCATGGCTTGAAGGGGTTAACAAGACCAGAAATGTTCTTACCTCAAAAAATGACGAAAAAAAAATACATTTGGGTTAATAAATGCATCAAAATATGGAACGCTTCACGAATTTGCATGGATGGAAGGTGACATTACATTTGTATAGGGGCACAAAGAGGTAATTTCTACTTTATAGGAGCACAGAGGGCAAACAATACCAATGAATGTGGCTGATAAAAGGGCCATTATTATTGTGTGGGTAAACAAATGGGGACATCACAACAGTATAGGGGGATAAAAGGGGGCACATAGGGTGTAATATAACTGTACAGCCCTAAGAGAAGCACAGTTACTGTGTAGGAACACAAACACAAAGGCGGACCAATGGTAATGGACGGTGGTCAAAGAGGCACATTGTTACTGTATAGGAACACGAAAAGGGGCATGAGCACAGTCTGGAGGACATAAAGTCATATCTAATATATAAAGCTGAATGTGTGTGTGTGTGTGTGTGTGTGTGTGTGTGTGTGTGTGTGTGTGTCCGGGATTGGCATCTGCACCGTCGCAGCTACAGCCACAAAAGTTTGCACACTCACACGTCTGGACCCCAAGAGCGTCATAGGCTATGTTTTGAGGGGAAGTTTTAACGCCGCGCTTTACAGTTATTCAACAAAAAACCTGCCTCCATTAAAGCGAATAGAGCTGGGAGCCACAGTGCAGCCAGAACTTCAGAAGAATGCGCAGACACGCCCTTAAATGGAATGTTGGCGTGTCACAATGCAGCCAGAGAAAGAGACAGACACAGACAGGGAAAGAGGCAGACACAGACAGGGAAAGAGTCAGACATAGACAGGGTAAGACACAGACACAAAGAGACAGATACAGACAAAAAGACAGACTGACAGGGAAAGAGAGACAGGGAAAGAGAGGGAAAGAGAGTGAAAGGTTAAGAGACAGACAGACAGGTAAAGAGACAGACAAAGAGACAGACAGACACAGGGAAACAGACAGAGAGGGAAAGAGACAGACAGGGTAAGAGACAGACAGGGAAAGAGAGGGAAAGAGACAGACAGGGTAAGAGACAGACAAAGACAGGTAAAGAGACAGACACAGGGAAAGTGACAGAGGGAAAGAGGGAAAGAGACAGACAGGGAAAGAGACAGACAGGGAAAGAGAGGGAAAGAGACAGACAGGGAAAGAGACAGACAGGGAAAGTGACAGAGAGACAGAGACAGACAGAGAAAGAGATAGATAGACAGACAGGGAAAGAGATTGAGACAGACGGAGAAAGAGACAGAGACAGTCAGAGACAGACAGGGAAAGACAGACAGACCAAGACAGAGAGAGAGAGACAGAGAGAGATATACAGAGGGGGAGACAGACAGAGAATGGGAGAGAAACAGAGAGACAGTTACTATCCCGGGAAGCGCCGGGTGCTACAGCTAGTATCTGTTAATAAGGGACGTTCCTGACATCACCGTTCATCGGAATTGCTGGTTTTCGCTGTGTGCTGCTTCTCAAACTCTATGGAGCCTTGTTCTGAGCCTCCATAGTCTTTGATCATTGTGCAACGTCTTGGTAAGCGCCGGACTACGTTGGACCTGCGTGGGAACTTTGCTTTTTAATAAATTGGTGAACTAGTGACTGTGTCTTGTTTTTATTTCTCTCTGTTTATGTTTTTCTGGTTTCCATTTGTGGACTATGGCGGATTCCTTGGACTACGGCAGTCCTGCTGCTTTTTTTTTATTTAGTAAAGTGGTGAATGATGGAAAGAGTTGGGGAGTGTTTATTTTAATAAAGTATTTTTTACTTGTGTGTATTTTTTTTATTACTGGGTTAGTAATGGGGGTGTCTGATAGACGCTTCTCCATTACTAATCCCTGGGCTTGATGTCAGCTGACACTACACAGCTGACATCAACCCCAACTACCATTACCCGATTGCCAGTGCACCAGGGACGAGCAGAGGCAAAGCACCAGAATTGGCGCATCTAATGTGATGTGCTACTTCTGGGGTGGCTGTGTGCTGCTATTTTTACTCTGAGAAGGCCCATGGTTATTGGCTCCTACTGCACTATGGCAATCAGGAAGAGCTGAGGAAAAGTGCCAGAATTGGCGCAGCTAATGTGATGCGCCACTTCTGGGGTGGATGCTTGCTGCTATTTTTAGTCTGGGAATGACCATGGTTATTTGCCCCTGCAGCACCAGGGCAATCAGGAAGAGCCAAAGCAAAGTGCTAACATCTATTGTGAGGTGCCACTTCTTGGATAGCTGTGGGACGCTATGTTTAGGCTGGGAAGGGGCCAATAATCATAGGCCATCCAAGCCTGATAATACCAGCCCCCAGCTGTCTGCTTGACCTTTGTAGTTCTCAAAAGTAAAGGGGTCCCTGTTTTTTTCTATTGATTTATTTAATCATAAATAGATGTCCAATAAGCTCCACAGGGTACAATTTTATTATATGTCGGCAGGTTTTGCAATTGAGGTAATACTTTTGGAGTTGATGTTAGCTTTGTAATGTCAGCTGTCATCAAGCCCATGGGGTTAGTATTGGAAAGGCGTCTATTAGACACCCCCATTGCTAACTCAGTAAGTATAAAGAGAAAAAAACACACCCAAAAATAGTTTATTTGAAAAAAAAACACTCCAAACTCTTTCCTGTTTCACCAATTTATTTAAATAAAAACCCAGGCAGGTCAGATGTAGTCCTGGGAATCTGACGTAGTCCACAAATGGAAATATGAAGGACACAAAAAGAGAGAAAGCATTATTATATGTGGGGGGCTGTGCAGTTATTTGTCTGTTTTGGTATCTGCCTATATCTATATATTTTTTATGTCTAAAGTATTCATTGCTGTATAAAAAAAAACAAAATAGAAAAATGCAGGGGAAAAACAAATGCAAAAACGCGTAAATTTTCCCCGCCAAAAGATGCACCAAACACTTTACATGTGCACAGAGCCTAAAGGGGGCTTTACACGCTGCGGTATCGGTACCGATATCGCTAGCGATCGTACCCACCCCTGTCGGTTGTGCGTCACGGGCAAATCGCTGCCCGTGACGCACAACATCGCTAACACCCGTCACACTACTTACCTGCCCTGCGACGTCGCTGTGGCCGGCGATCCGCCTCCTTTCTAAGGGGCCGGCACACGGCAGCCGTCCAATAGAAGCGGAGGGGCGGAGATGAGCGGGACGTAACATCCCGCCCACCTCCTTCCTTCCGCATTGCCAGCGGAGGCAGGTGAGGAGATGTTTGTCGCTTCTGCGGTGTCACACACCGCGATGTGTGCTGCCGCAGGAAAGACAAGCAACCTCGTTACTCACCAGACAACGATCTTTGGTGTTTGGACGACCTCTCAAAAACCAACGATTTTTACCACTTTTGCGATCGTTGTAGGTCGCTCGTACGTGTTACACGCTGCGATGATGCTAACGACGCCGGATGTGCGTCACAAACACCGTGACCCCGACGATAAATCGTTAGCGATGTCGCAGCGTGTAAAGCACCCTTTACATTGTAATAAAATACATTATATTTACCCCCAAATTTTATCAGTAAAAAGTCAGTTCAGGGTACAAATAAAATAAGCCCTCACACAGCCCCAGATCCCCAAAAATTAAAACTGTTACGGTCCTTGGAAAAAAAAAAACAATTTTTTTTTTTTACTTATTTCAGAATTTTTTTTGACTACTTAAATAAAATAAAACAATCTAGATGTTTGGTCTGTATGAACTCGTACTGACCTGGGGAATGATACCACCAGGTGAGTTTTATTATATAGTGAACATGGTATATAAAAAGCCAAAAAACAATGCGGAATTGCACTTTGTTAGCAATTTCAGTGCACTTGGATTTTTTTTTTACCATTTTCCACTCCTTTCTATGGTAAAATCAATGATGTCAGTGAAAAGGTGAACTTTCCCCCCAAAAAAGAAGCCCTTCTAGAGTATATTTAAGGAAAAGTAAAAAAGTTCTGGCTTTTGGAATAAGGAGAGGAAAATGAAAAAAAACAAACGTTAAAATGGCCATGGCATGAAGGGGTTAACGAGGCAAGAAATGTTTTTTTTTAAGTCAGTGAATGAGGGTGGAAAAAAAAGCTTGTGTTTAGAAATGCGCTTTGGAAAAAGTTGATTGTTTTTTGTATTTTCCATGTCATCATCCATGGCCTGCTGCAGCTGCTGTGCAGGGGCTAATCAATCATATGCTAATCATCTTGTGTGTAGGCTCTGCCACTGAGCATATGTGCTGCCGAAGCTAGCACAAACTGCTAACCGACATGTCCGCTATATATAGTCCTATAAAAGTGAATATTTTAAATTAGGGAGATTTTTTTTAAATCAGTTAATTCTGAAAGGTTTCATGTAGCACTCTATGAATGTTGCAGTTAAACTGTAAAGAAACTCATCAGGGAAAAAATAAGTAATAATTTGTCAGAAATTAATATGCAAATGAGATCAGTATGCAAATGTGATCGGCGCCGCACAGGATCCTGGGAGAACATGGGGCCTATTTCCTACTGTACAACGGCCATTACTATTGTACAGGGCCACACGGGGGAATTCCTAAGGAACATGGGGCATTACTACTGCACGCACAGGGGGCATTCCAATTTTACAGGGGCTCACAAGAGGCATTACTACTGTACAGGAGGTATTAGTATTGTACAGAGGCTCCTCACAGGGGGCAATACTACTGTACGAGGGGGCATTATTTTTGTACATAGGGGTCACAGTTGGGCAATACTACTGTACAGGGGGGCATTATTACTGTACTGGGGCTCACAGGGGTAATTACTACTGCACAACAGAGCATTACTACTGTACATGGGGTCAAAGGTGGGCATTACTACTGATCTTGGGGGCATTGCTATTGTACAGGGGGCATTACTACTGTGCAGGGGGCATTACTACTGTACAGGGGGCATTGCTACTGTGCAGGGGGCAGAACTACTGTACAGGGGGCATTACTACTGTACATGGGGTCACAAGTGGGCATTACTACTGATCATGGGGCATTACTACTGCACAAGGGGACACTACTGTTGTACAGGGGGCATTACTATTGTGAATGAGGGCATTACTGCTGTACATGGGGGCATTACTAGTGTACAGGAGCTCACAGAGAGTATTGCTACTGTACAATGGGACATTACTGCTGTACAGGGGCATTATAATTGTACAGGGGCTCACAGAGGGCATTATTACTGTACAGGAGGCATTACTCATGTACTGGGGAACACAGGGGGCATTACTACTGTACATCAGGTCATTACTACTGTAGAGGGGCTCATTGATAAGCATTACTTTTGTACATGGGGCTACTAATACTATACAGTGGCTCACAGGGGACAGTCTCTTGTTTTTATTTTCTCTCTGTTTATCTTTTTCAGGTTCCCATTTGTGGACTATGGCGGATTCCTTGGACTACGGCGGTCCTGCTATTTTTTTTTGTTTGTTTTAATAAAGTAGTGAATGATGGAAAGTGTTTATTTTAATAAATCATTTTGTTAATTTGTGTATGTTGTCTTTTTTTTATTACTGGGTTATTAATAGGGGTGCCTGATAGACGCCTCTCCATTACTATCCCATGGGCTTGCTGCCAGCTGACATTACACAGCTGACGTCAACCCCAGCTACCATTACTCTGATTGCCACCGCACCATGGCAATCAGGAAGAGGCGGGCAAAGCGTCAGAATTAGAGCATCTAGTCAGTGGCCCCGTGATGCGATCACGGGGCGCCGTTGTATTTCTATGACAGCTCGGGGTCAGATTATTACTCCTGATGCTGTCATGAATCACTTCCTGTGAGAGTCAACAGAATGCCAGCACTCTCAGGAGACCAGCATTTCTCCTGATCAGTGCGATGCTGCAGCATCGCTCTGAACAGGAAAAGCCATCGCAGTGTACAGTCATAAAGTCCTCTAGGGCAACTAGTAAAATCAGTAAAAAATATTAAAGAAATAAATAATTATGTAAAATATGAAAAAATAAAAGCTAAAGCTCAAATCAAATCCCCTTTTGCCTCATTGAAAGCAAAACAATTAAAAAACTAAAAAACAAAATTGAGACATCCCTGAGGTAACCAGGTGTCACAAAACAAGGTAACATCACTGTAACAGCTCGGGTCCTACATAACTGTGCCAGGCAGTACACACACACCAGGACACATACACTCCAAAACCAGGGCGGGAGACTCCCATAGAACCAGGTGACAGGGCTGGGCACTGTGAGCTAACAGGCAGACAACTGGGTAGGGAGAGATCAGACCTGGGGGGGGAGTGGATGGCCTGGGGAGAGTGGGAGAAGTCAGTTAGCGGGCTGGAGAGACTGAAAGTGAGCAGTCGCAAGGAGGAGAATGAGTTGTCAGTAAAGGTGTCAAGACAAAGGAATCTTGAGACACAGTGAAAAAAGCAAAGACCCCGCCAAGACCTAAGTAGAAACAGCAGCCACTCAGGGGAGAAAGTATCTGGAGAACGAGAGGTCAAGCTCCAGGGACAGTGGAATGCTGTGGGAGTGGAAATCCAGGGCTCCTAGTACTTTGCACGCACGGGGTGCAGATCCGAGAACAGACCGGGACTTCAAGCCGTCTATTAACTCTGCCAGGTGGGTGGGTTTCCAGGACTCATCTGCCACCATTAACATCCGAGGCATAAGCAGCAAAGGGAGGACCGGGACATATTCCCTTAAATAGTCCAAACTGCCTGCGGCAGGACCCAGACACCAGGAGGACCTCCAAGTGCTCCACGCCAGGGAGGACCCACACACACACACACAAGTGCATCGGTGGGCGAGTGGCACCAGGTCAGCTGGCACAGGGACACAGGACTTGGGCGCACCTGGGATCCAGCACCTCCCCAGGTTGCGAACCCAGCTGTAAGTAAAGCGACCAAACTGCACTCCCCTGTCTGGACTGAGGTATTTCACTGCACCTCCACATTAACCCCTACCTACCCCTGAGGAAAAGCCCTGCTCGCGTAGGGCTTCACCATCCACGCTGCCCCATCCATCACCCCCAGGGAAGAACGGCAGCGGTGGCCATGCCATCCCTGGCCGCGCACCGCGTGTGGCGTAGTCGGACTATTTTTATTATTTTTCCCATTTTATTTAAAAACTGATCAACGTGCCCCTGGATCTGGGACCCCTCGAGCCACGGATTGCCCGGATCCAAGCAGCTCGGCTGCCCCGGGGTGCGACAATACACATATTTGGTATTGCTGAGTTCAGAAATGCCTGGGCTATAAAAATATAAAAGCAATTAATCTGATTAGTACAAGGTGTAGCGAGAAAAAATATTCCAGATGACAAAATGATGGTTTTTGGTCATCGCAACATGGCACTAAAATGCAATAACAGGCGATCAAATCATCATATACAAATATGGTATAATTAAAAACATCAGCTCAAAACGCAAAAAAAAAAGCCGTCACTGAGCCCCAGATACCGAACAATGAGAATGCTACAGGTCTCCGAACATGGAGACAAGGCGCTATTCTTTTTTTGGACAAACTTCTGCTTTTTCTTCACCCTTTAGATAAAAGTAAAAGTATACATGTTTTGTATCTACGAACTCGCACCGGCCTGAGGCATCATAATGCCGGGTCACTTTTACCAAATTGTAAACATGGTGACAGAAAAAAAGCAAAAAAAACCCCCTAAATTGTGGAATTTCACTTTTTAATTACAATTTCTACACTTTTGGAATTTTTCTTCCAATACACTACATGGAAAAATGAAAAGGAAATAAAGTAAAATGGCCATGGCTTGAAGGGGTTAACAAGACCAGAAATGTTCTTACCTCAAAAAATGACGAAAAAAAAATACATTTGGGTTAATAAATGCATCAAAATATGGAACGCTTCACGAATTTGCATGGATGGAAGGTGACATTACATTTGTATAGGGGCACAAAGAGGTAATTTCTACTTTATAGGAGCACAGAGGGCAAACAATACCAATGAATGTGGCTGATAAAAGGGCCATTATTATTGTGTGGGTAAACAAATGGGGACATCACAACAGTATAGGGGGATAAAAGGGGGCACATAGGGTGTAATATAACTGTACAGCCCTAAGAGAAGCACAGTTACTGTGTAGGAACACAAACACAAAGGCGGACCAATGGTAATGGACGGTGGTCAAAGAGGCACATTGTTACTGTATAGGAACACGAAAAGGGGCATGAGTACAGTCTGGAGGACATAAAGTCATATCTAATATATAAAGCTGAATGTGTGTGTGTGTGTGTGTGTGTGTCCGGGATTGGCATCTGCACCGTCGCAGCTACAGCCACAAAAGTTTGCACACTCACACGTCTGGACCCCAAGAGCGTCATAGGCTATGTTTTGAGGGGAAGTTTTAACGCCGCGCTTTACAGTTATTCAACAAAAAACCTGCCTCCATTAAAGCGAATAGAGCTGGGAGCCACAGTGCAGCCAGAACTTCAGAAGAATGCGCAGACACGCCCTTAAATGGAATGTTGGCGTGTCACAATGCAGCCAGAGAAAGAGACAGACACAGACAGGGAAAGAGGCAGACACAGACAGGGAAAGAGTCAGACATAGACAGGGTAAGACACAGACACAAAGAGACAGATACAGACAAAAAGACAGACTGACAGGGAAAGAGAGACAGGGAAAGAGAGGGAAAGAGAGTGAAAGGTTAAGAGACAGACAGACAGGTAAAGAGACAGACAAAGAGACAGACAGACACAGGGAAACAGACAGAGAGGGAAAGAGACAGACAGGGTAAGAGACAGACAGGGAAAGAGAGGGAAAGAGACAGACAGGGTAAGAGACAGACAAAGACAGGTAAAGAGACAGACACAGGGAAAGTGACAGAGGGAAAGAGGGAAAGAGACAGACAGGGAAAGAGACAGACAGGGAAAGAGAGGGAAAGAGACAGACAGGGTAAGAGACAGACAAAGACAGGTAAAGAGACAGACAAAGAGACAGACACAGGGAAAGTGACAGAGGGAAAGAGGGAAAGAGACAGACAGGGAAAGAGACAGACAGGGAAAGAGAGGGAAAGAGACAGACAGGGAAAGAGACAGACAGGGAAAGTGACAGAGAGACAGAGACAGACAGAGAAAGAGATAGATAGACAGACAGGGAAAGAGATTGAGACAGACGGAGAAAGAGACAGAGACAGTCAGAGACAGACAGGGAAAGACAGACAGACCAAGACAGAGAGAGAGAGAGACAGAGAGAGATATACAGAGGGGGAGACAGACAGAGAATGGGAGAGAAACAGAGAGACAGTTACTATCCCGGGAAGCGCCGGGTGCTACAGCTAGTATCTGTTAATAAGGGACGTTCCTGACATCACCGTTCATCGGAATTGCTGGTTTTCGCTGTGTGCTGCTTCTCAAACTCTATGGAGCCTTGTTCTGAGCCTCCATAGTCTTTGATCATTGTGCAACGTCTTGGTAAGCGCCGGACTACGTTGGACCTGCGTGGGAACTTTGCTTTTTAATAAATTGGTGAACTAGTGACTGTGTCTTGTTTTTATTTCTCTCTGTTTATGTTTTTCTGGTTTCCATTTGTGGACTATGGCGGATTCCTTGGACTACGGCAGTCCTGCTGCTTTTTTTTTATTTAGTAAAGTGGTGAATGATGGAAAGAGTTGGGGAGTGTTTATTTTAATAAAGTATTTTTTACTTGTGTGTATTTTTTTTATTACTGGGTTAGTAATGGGGGTGTCTGATAGACGCTTCTCCATTACTAATCCCTGGGCTTGATGTCAGCTGACACTACACAGCTGACATCAACCCCAACTACCATTACCCGATTGCCAGTGCACCAGGGACGAGCAGAGGCAAAGCACCAGAATTGGCGCATCTAATGTGATGTGCTACTTCTGGGGTGGCTGTGTGCTGCTATTTTTACTCTGAGAAGGCCCATGGTTATTGGCTCCTACTGCACTATGGCAATCAGGAAGAGCTGAGGAAAAGTGCCAGAATTGGCGCAGCTAATGTGATGCGCCACTTCTGGGGTGGATGCTTGCTGCTATTTTTAGTCTGGGAATGACCATGGTTATTTGCCCCTGCAGCACCAGGGCAATCAGGAAGAGCCAAAGCAAAGTGCTAACATCTATTGTGAGGTGCCACTTCTTGGATAGCTGTGGGACGCTATGTTTAGGCTGGGAAGGGGCCAATAATCATAGGCCATCCAAGCCTGATAATACCAGCCCCCAGCTGTCTGCTTGACCTTTGTAGTTCTCAAAAGTAAAGGGGTCCCTGTTTTTTTCTATTGATTTATTTAATCATAAATAGATGTCCAATAAGCTCCACAGGGTACAATTTTATTATATGTCGGCAGGTTTTGCAATTGAGGTAATACTTTTGGAGTTGATGTTAGCTTTGTAATGTCAGCTGTCATCAAGCCCATGGGGTTAGTATTGGAGAGGCGTCTATTAGACACCCCCATTGCTAACTCAGTAAGTATAAAGAGAAAAAAAACACACCCAAAAATAGTTTATTTGAAAAAAAAACACTCCAAACTCTTTCCTGTTTCACCAATTTATTTAAATAAAAACCCAGGCAGGTCAGATGTAGTCCTGGGAATCTGACGTAGTCCACAAATGGAAATATGAAGGACACAAAAAGAGAGAAAGCATTATTATATGTGGGGGGCTGTGCAGTTATTTGTCTGTTTTGGTATCTGCCTATATCTATATATTTTTTATGTCTAAAGTATTCATTGCTGTATAAAAAAAAACAAAATAGAAAAATGCAGGGGAAAAACAAATGCAAAAACGCGTAAATTTTCCCCGCCAAAAGATGCACCAAACACTTTACATGTGCACAGAGCCTAAAGGGGGCTTTACACGCTGCGGTATCGGTACCGATATCGCTAGCGATCGTACCCACCCCTGTCGGTTGTGCGTCACGGGCAAATCGCTGCCCGTGACGCACAACATCGCTAACACCCGTCACACTACTTACCTGCCCTGCGACGTCGCTGTGGCCGGCGATCCGCCTCCTTTCTAAGGGGCCGGCACACGGCAGCCGTCCAATAGAAGCGGAGGGGCGGAGATGAGCGGGACGTAACATCCCGCCCACCTCCTTCCTTCCGCATTGCCAGCGGAGGCAGGTGAGGAGATGTTTGTCGCTTCTGCGGTGTCACACACCGCGATGTGTGCTGCCGCAGGAAAGACAAGCAACCTCGTTACTCACCAGACAACGATCTTTGGTGTTTGGACGACCTCTCAAAAACCAACGATTTTTACCACTTTTGCGATCGTTGTAGGTCGCTCGTACGTGTTACACGCTGCGATGATGCTAACGACGCCGGATGTGCGTCACAAACACCGTGACCCCGACGATAAATCGTTAGCGATGTCGCAGCGTGTAAAGCACCCTTTACATTGTAATACATTATATTTACCCCCAAATTTTATCAGTAAAAAGTCAGTTCAGGGTACAAATAAAATAAGCCCTCACACAGCTCCAGATCCCCAAAAATTAAAACTGTTACGGTCCTTGGAAAAAAAAAAACAATTTTTTTTTTTTACTTATTTCAGAATTTTTTTTGACTACTTAAATAAAATAAAACAATCTAGATGTTTGGTCTGTATGAACTCGTACTGACCTGGGGAATGATACTGTGGCGCCCCTGACCTGGTCAGGCACCACTGAGTACTGCACCCATGCTGGGGACAGTACAACACAGGTAATCCAGAAGGCTGACAGGGGTGTGGAACACAGGCGCATAGTGATCAGGTCTCACACATGTACCCATGAGAGGACCCCTGGGGATCCCAGGAGGGGGCAAGCCTTCACCTTCACTGGAATAGTGGAGGGGGTAGAGCCTCCATCTCCTCTCAAGGGGTGTGGTGGAGGGTCTGGTTGCTAGGTGGCGTAGGCAAGAACAGGAGAGGAGGAGCAGTGAGCCAGTTCAGTGTAGAGTCCAGGGAGCTCAAGTGAGGAGCAGATCCCTGGAGCTGTGCAATCTGACAGCGTCCGCGCAGTGGCTACAGACGGGGGAGAACGGTCAACTAGGAGTGCTACCTGAAAGCCAGCTTCAGCTAGGGAGTGCAACGGAGTGGGAAGTAAGGAGACTGCTAGAGAGCACCAGGCCCAACCGGGCGGCAGATCCCGAAGCGAAGATAGATCCAGCTTTCTTCTGCTAAACCTGCCGGTGTGGGGCTCTCAAAGCCCACACCACAACACCACAAAAGCCGCAGCCACGTAACCACAGTGAGGGCCCATAGGTCACAGGAGGCAAGAAGCTGGAGTGGCCTGGTCCGGGGAACAAGCAAACGGCAAACAAAAGGGGGAGAGAGGCTGCAGCATCTTCCCTGGGCGACCCCCATAGGGACTAAAAGTCGGGGTCACCCCAAACCACCAAGGGCTAAGGAAGGCGAGTCAGTAGTCACCCTCATAAAGTCAGCCTGAAGGATACCTGGTTCCCATCTGGTTCATCTCAGCTACGCCCGGGCTACTCACCCTGCCATCAAATGTGAGTAAAGCCCTTGAAAGACAATTCTGCCTGTGTGGAGTTATTCTGCGCCTTGTGGTACTACAAACTTACACCGGGCCCTGGGGCTTGCCTCACTCTCAGGAGGCTATTCCAACTAACTGCACACACCATCAGCCCCAGGCGTCCCCTAACCTGCAGTGGCGGTCCCCACTGACCGCAATACTGAGAGTGGCGTCACGATCAAAACAGAAGATTTCCTACCAGTGACGGAGATCCAGCAACGTGGAGTCCCTGAAGGTAACGCACCGACACCGACACACCACCTGTGGGGCTTCACATCTGGCGTCACGAACAGGATAAGGACTAGACCTGTTCAGACAGGTGACCATGTGCCTGGGCGGTCCGCTTGAAAAATTGGAAGCGCCGCCATATTGCCACCATGAAAAGCGCGCTGAAAAACAACAGCAGCCCGCGCTGGGAGAAGTTACCGCCCACGAAGAGGTGTGGCTACCCAGAGATCCCCTGCAGGGTTCTGACCTTGCCGGCTGTGAGAGCGGAAGCGTCCAGAGACGGCGGAGCAGAGAAGAAGCCAGTAGCGTGCTAGAGAAAATGGAGTCCAGACGCGGATACCCAGAACCAGGCACTGCTGCCTGGTGGTGCCGGGAGCTTGCCATCTTCTGCGACCGGCTGGAGGCCGGGATCGTGCGACGGCTCAGAGAAGAACGCACGGAGCTCCTGGAAATGGCTGCGGCGGTGCGGACCTATGAGGAGGGAGCCGCGCGGAGCCTGCCGGATCGAGCGGCGACGACGATTCAGACCCCGATGGGTGAGTCCGGTGTTGCCCCGGCTAGAACAAGAGCCCCGACCCTAGCTGCTGCGACCGCGATCCCAGAGGAGGCGCCCGATGCGGCGACGCTGAGTGAGGCCGCAGCCACGCTAGATGCGGCCCGCCAAGTCCAGGCCGCTGCAGCGATGCCCCGCCTGTCCCGCAGGGCTCCGACCACCACGGCGGTGCTCATCCGTGCTGCAGGTGTGACGCTGACCCAGGCTGCCACCCTACTGAACCCGGTCCGCCAAGACCCCAACGCAGCAGCGACGCTAGTCCGCGCCGCAAGTGATATGCTGAACCAGGCCGCAGCCCCGCCGGGTGCGGCCCGCCAAGCTCCGATCGATGCAGCGACGTCCAGCCCAGCCTGCACAGAGCCCCCTGCAACAGCGACACTGATCCAGGCCGCCGCCATGCCGGGCGCGGCCCGCCAAGACCAGGCCGCCGCCATGCCAGGCGCGGCCCGCCAAGACCAGGCCGCCGCCATACAGGGCGCGGCCCGCCAAGAAGAGAAGACTACCTCATCATTTTCCCCGGCCTGCAAGGCCAGAGCAGACACCGCTCCCCAGTCCACAGAGGTCCCTGCTAGGAAGACCCTGATAGGAGAGGACCCCGAATACTGGAAGCTGAAGGCTGACCTAGAGGCCCAGTTCCCACAAGAGATGGTGGATCGGTATCTGCTCCCTCCGCATACCCCCAAGGAGATTCAGACAACCCCTGCAGCTGCGCCAGAGAGTCCACCGCCCAGACCAGCTGAAGAAAGCCCATCCCCAGCACTGCCACCAAAGGAGTGCAGCGAAGAACTAAGGGGGAGAGGAGGCCAGGAAGCTGAGGAGCTGACTCCGACGCCAACCGCAGCAGACCCCTACCCAGAGCCGGAGATGCTGCCCTATTCCCGCTGGGAGGAGGAAGACTTGACACCGTCAGCAGATGAAGATCAACCCAAAGACCTCACCTGGAAGCCCACAGGCATGAACCCAGCCCGCAAGACACGGCGCAGCAGATCAAAGTATCCTCCAACACCACAGTCTCCAGAGCAGAGGGAGGTCACAGCCAGAGACCTGGAGGAGAAGAGGTGCCTAAGAAGGTCCGAAGCCCAGGCTAGAGGACCCCTTTACAGAGGAATAGTAGAGGACTTCAACTTGAAAAGCGGATACGGCTTCATTGTAGTAAAAGGAATAAAAGAGGGCATATTTGTAAATCGGAGAGATGTTCAAGCCCACCTGCCCAGAGGACATTCAGGCAGAAATTTGAAAATTGGGGACTTAGTACAGTTCACCTTGCATCAAGGAGAAAGGGGCTACTATGCCTTAGACGTAGCACCATGTCCCAGACAAGAAAGACAAGAAAGACAAGAAAGACAAGAAAGAAAAGACAGAGATACAGAAACAGATGCAGAAAAAGAAACAGATGAAGACCAAGAAAGGAAAGATAAAGAACCTACAGATGAAACAACCACAGACAAAGATCCTACAGATGAAACAACCACGGACGACGACGGAGAGCAAGAAAGTCACAGGTGCCGGTGCCCTACATGCCCACGCCCTGGTGAAAAAGAGGAGTAAAGTAAAGGAAAGTAAGAAGTTACTGTTTTGACCAGTTTTGACAAGTTTTGTTTGCAACGTTTAAGAAATGCGCCCACAAAAACTATTGTGAGAAATAAACTTTAAGGCTATGAACTTGCTATAGCCACAAACTCTCGCAGTGTAAATAGTTACACCAGTGGCACCACCACCAGGGCCAGCCTGTTTAGGGGCTTGGCTCATCTGCAACCAGGGGGGCCCGTCCGTAGAAAAGGGCCTTGGCTCACCTGCGACCAGAGAGCACGCCTGTTTATGGGGCCTTGGCTCACCACCACAAAGAGGGTACCTGGTCAGCACCAACTGTGGAGGCCGCCTCTGAATCCTGCCAGAAGAGGCTGACGGCGCGGATCCACCAGGCCAGGTATACCCTGAAACCACCAGCCCATGAAAGCCGCCTCTACATCCTGCCAGAAGTGGCTGAAGTCGCGGCCAACGGGAGAGTAAGATTGGAGGAAAGGTCTGGGGAAGTAGATGGCCCAGACCTGGTTACCAACAGGACCGGTGACCTGCCTCCTGAGAGGGTTTTGGGTGGGTTAACGGACTTGTGGGTGGAGGGTGGTGATGTCTGATACCTGGTGCTTTTAAATGTTTTACATGTTTTAATGTTTTATGCATTTTAAAATGTTGTCTTGCAGCCCGAGGACGTGCTGGTGATAACTAAGGGGGAATGTGGCGCCCCTGACCTGGTCAGGCACCACTGAGTACTGCACCCATGCTGGGGACAGTACAACACAGGTAATCCAGAAGGCTGACAGGGGTGTGGAACACAGGCGCATAGTGATCAGGTCTCACACATGTACCCATGAGAGGACCCCTGGGGATCCCAGGAGGGGGCAAGCCTTCACCTTCACTGGAATAGTGGAGGGGGTAGAGCCTCCATCTCCTCTCAAGGGGTGTGGTGGAGGGTCTGGTTGCTAGGTGGCGTAGGCAAGAACAGGAGAGGAGGAGCAGTGAGCCAGTTCAGTGTAGAGTCCAGGGAGCTCAAGTGAGGAGCAGATCCCTGGAGCTGTGCAATCTGACAGCGTCCGCGCAGTGGCTACAGACGGGGGAGAACGGTCAACTAGGAGTGCTACCTGAAAGCCAGCTTCAGCTAGGGAGTGCAACGGAGTGGGAAGTAAGGAGACTGCTAGAGAGCACCAGGCCCAACCGGGCGGCAGATCCCGAAGCGAAGATAGATCCAGCTTTCTTCTGCTAAACCTGCCGGTGTGGGGCTCTCAAAGCCCACACCACAACACCACAAAAGCCGCAGCCACGTAACCACAGTGAGGGCCCATAGGTCACAGGAGGCAAGAAGCTGGAGTGGCCTGGTCCGGGGAACAAGCAAACGGCAAACAAAAGGGGGAGAGAGGCTGCAGCATCTTCCCTGGGCGACCCCCATAGGGACTAAAAGTCGGGGTCACCCCAAACCACCAAGGGCTAAGGAAGGCGAGTCAGTAGTCACCCTCATAAAGTCAGCCTGAAGGATACCTGGTTCCCATCTGGTTCATCTCAGCTACGCCCGGGCTACTCACCCTGCCATCAAATGTGAGTAAAGCCCTTGAAAGACAATTCTGCCTGTGTGGAGTTATTCTGCGCCTTGTGGTACTACAAACTTACACCGGGCCCTGGGGCTTGCCTCACTCTCAGGAGGCTATTCCAACTAACTGCACACACCATCAGCCCCAGGCGTCCCCTAACCTGCAGTGGCGGTCCCCACTGACCGCAATACTGAGAGTGGCGTCACGATCAAAACAGAAGATTTCCTACCAGTGACGGAGATCCAGCAACGTGGAGTCCCTGAAGGTAACGCACCGACACCGACACACCACCTGTGGGGCTTCACAATACCACCAGGTGAGTTTTATTATATAGTGAACATGGTATATAAAAAGCCAAAAAACAATGCGGAATTGCACTTTGTTAGCAATTTCAGTGCACTTGGATTTTTTTTTTACCATTTTCCACTCCTTTCTATGGTAAAATCAATGATGTCAGTGAAAAGGTGAACTTTCCCCCCAAAAAAGAAGCCCTTCTAGAGTATATTTAAGGAAAAGTAAAAAAGTTCTGGCTTTTGGAATAAGGAGAGGAAAATGAAAAAAAAACAAACGTTAAAATGGCCATGGCATGAAGGGGTTAACGAGGCAAGAAATGTTTTTTTTTAAGTCAGTGAATGAGGGTGGAAAAAAAAGCTTGTGTTTAGAAATGCGCTTTGGAAAAAGTTGATTGTTTTTTGTATTTTCCATGTCATCATCCATGGCCTGCTGCAGCTGCTGTGCAGGGGCTAATCAATCATATGCTAATCATCTTGTGTGTAGGCTCTGCCACTGAGCATATGTGCTGCCGAAGCTAGCACAAACTGCTAACCGACATGTCCGCCATATATAGTCCTATAAAAGTGAATATTTTAAATTAGGGAGATTTTTTTTTAATCAGTTAATTCTGAAAGGTTTCATGTAGCACTCTATGAATGTTGCAGTTAAACTGTAAAGAAACTCATCAGGGAAAAAATAAGTAATAATTTGTCAGAAATTAATATGCAAATGAGATCAGTATGCAAATGTGATCGGCGCCGCACAGGATCCTGGGAGAACATGGGGCCTATTTCCTACTGTACAACGGCCATTACTATTGTACAGGGCCACACGGGGGAATTCCTAAGGTACATGGGGCATTACTACTGCACGCACAGGGGGCATTCCAATTTTACAGGGGCTCACAAGAGGCATTACTACTGTACAGGAGGTATTAGTATTGTACAGAGGCTCCTCACAGGGGGCAATACTACTGTACGAGGGGGCATTATTTTTGTACATAGGGGTCACAGTTGGGCAATACTACTGTACAGGGGGGCATTATTACTGTACTGGGGCTCACAGGGGTAATTACTACTGCACAACAGAGCATTACTACTGTACATGGGGTCAAAGGTGGGCATTACTACTGATCTTGGGGGCATTGCTATTGTACAGGGGGCATTACTACTGTGCAGGGGGCATTACTACTGTACAGGGGGCATTGCTACTGTGCAGGGGGCAGAACTACTGTACAGGGGGCATTACTACTGTACATGGGGTCACAAGTGGGCATTACTACTGATCATGGGGCATTACTACTGCACAAGGGGACACTACTGTTGTACAGGGGGCATTACTATTGTGAATGAGGGCATTACTGCTGTACATGGGGGCATTACTAGTGTACAGGAGCTCACAGAGAGTATTGCTACTGTACAATGGGACATTACTGCTGTACAGGGGCATTATAATTGTACAGGGGCTCACAGAGGGCATTATTACTGTACAGGAGGCATTACTCATGTACTGGGGAACACAGGGGGCATTACTACTGTACATCAGGTCATTACTACTGTAGAGGGGCTCATTGATAAGCATTACTTTTGTACATGGGGCTACTAATACTATACAGTGGCTCACAGGGGACAGTCTCTTGTTTTTATTTTCTCTCTGTTTATCTTTTTCAGGTTCCCATTTGTGGACTATGGCGGATTCCTTGGACTACGGCGGTCCTGCTATTTTTTTTTGTTTGTTTTAATAAAGTAGTGAATGATGGAAAGTGTTTATTTTAATAAATAATTTTGTTAATTTGTGTATGTTGTCTTTTTTTTATTACTGGGTTATTAATAGGGGTGCCTGATAGACGCCTCTCCATTACTATCCCATGGGCTTGCTGCCAGCTGACATTACACAGCTGACGTCAACCCCAGCTACCATTACTCCGATTGCCACCGCACCATGGCAATCAGGAAGAGGCGGGCAAAGCGTCAGAATTAGAGCATCTAGTCAGTGGCCCCGTGATGCGATCACGGGGCGCCGTTGTATTTCTATGACAGCTCGGGGTCAGATTATTACTCCTGATGCTGTCATGAATCACTTCCTGTGAGAGTCAACAGAATGCCAGCACTCTCAGGAGACCAGCATTTCTCCTGATCAGTGCGATGCTGCAGCATCGCTCTGAACAGGAAAAGCCATCGCAGTGTACAGTCATAAAGTCCTCTAGGGCAACTAGTAAAATCAGTAAAAAATATTAAAGAAATAAATAATTATGTAAAATATGAAAAAATAAAAGCTAAAGCTCAAATCAAATCCCCTTTTGCCTCATTGAAAGCAAAACAATTAAAAAACTAAAAAACAAAATTGAGACATCCCTGAGGTAACCAGGTGTCACAAAACAAGGTAACATCACTGTAACAGCTCGGGTCCTACATAACTGTGCCAGTCAGTACACACACACCAGGACACATACACTCCAAAACCAGGGCGGGAGACTCCCATAGAACCAGGTGACAGGGCTGGGCACTGTGAGCTAACAGGCAGACAACTGGGTAGGGAGAGATCAGACCTGGGGGGGGAGTGGATGGCCTGGGGAGAGTGGGAGAAGTCAGTTAGCGGGCTGGAGAGACTGAAAGTGAGCAGTCGCAAGGAGGAGAATGAGTTGTCAGTAAAGGTGTCAAGACAAAGGAATCTTGAGACACAGTGAAAAAAGCAAAGACCCCGCCAAGACCTAAGTAGAAACAGCAGCCACTCAGGGGAGAAAGTATCTGGAGAACGAGAGGTCAAGCTCCAGGGACAGTGGAATGCTGTGGGAGTGGAAATCCAGGGCTCCTAGTACTTTGCACGCACGGGGTGCAGATCCGAGAACAGACCGGGACTTCAAGCCGTCTATTAACTCTGCCAGGTGGGTGGGTTTCCAGGACTCATCTGCCACCATTAACATCCGAGGCATAAGCAGCAAAGGGAGGACCGGGACATATTCCCTTAAATAGTCCAAACTGCCTGCGGCAGGACCCAGACACCAGGAGGACCTCCAAGTGCTCCACGCCAGGGAGGACCCACACACACACACACAAGTGCATCGGTGGGCGAGTGGCACCAGGTCAGCTGGCACAGGGACACAGGACTTGGGCGCACCTGGGATCCAGCACCTCCCCAGGTTGCGAACCCAGCTGTAAGTAAAGCGACCAAACTGCACTCCCCTGTCTGGACTGAGGTATTTCACTGCACCTCCACATTAACCCCTACCTACCCCTGAGGAAAAGCCCTGCTCGCGTAGGGCTTCACCATCCACGCTGCCCCATCCATCACCCCCAGGGAAGAACGGCAGCGGTGGCCATGCCATCCCTGGCCGCGCACCGCGTGTGGCGTAGTCGGACTATTTTTATTATTTTTCCCATTTTATTTAAAAACTGATCAACGTGCCCCTGGATCTGGGACCCCTCGAGCCACGGATTGCCCGGATCCAAGCAGCTCGGCTGCCCCGGGGTGCGACAATACACATATTTGGTATTGCTGAGTTCAGAAATGCCTGGGCTATAAAAATATAAAAGCAATTAATCTGATTAGTACAAGGTGTAGCGAGAAAAAATATTCCAGATGACAAAATGATGGTTTTTGGTCATCGCAACATGGCACTAAAATGCAATAACAGGCGATCAAATCATCATATACAAATATGGTATAATTAAAAACATCAGCTCAAAACGCAAAAAAAAAAGCCGTCACTGAGCCCCAGATACCGAACAATGAGAATGCTACAGGTCTCCGAACATGGAGACAAGGCGCTATTCTTTTTTTGGACAAACTTCTGCTTTTTCTTCACCCTTTAGATAAAAGTAAAAGTATACATGTTTTGTATCTACGAACTCGCACCGGCCTGAGGCATCATAATGCCGGGTCACTTTTACCAAATTGTAAACATGGTGACAGAAAAAAAGCAAAAAAAACCCCCTAAATTGTGGAATTTCACTTTTTAATTACAATTTCTACACTTTTGGAATTTTTCTTCCAATACACTACATGGAAAAATGAAAAGGAAATAAAGTAAAATGGCCATGGCTTGAAGGGGTTAACAAGACCAGAAATGTTCTTACCTCAAAAAATGACGAAAAAAAAATACATTTGGGTTAATAAATGCATCAAAATATGGAACGCTTCACGAATTTGCATGGATGGAAGGTGACATTACATTTGTATAGGGGCACAAAGAGGTAATTTCTACTTTATAGGAGCACAGAGGGCAAACAATACCAATGAATGTGGCTGATAAAAGGGCCATTATTATTGTGTGGGTAAACAAATGGGGACATCACAACAGTATAGGGGGATAAAAGGGGGCACATAGGGTGTAATATAACTGTACAGCCCTAAGAGAAGCACAGTTACTGTGTAGGAACACAAACACAAAGGCGGACCAATGGTAATGGACGGTGGTCAAAGAGGCACATTGTTACTGTATAGGAACACGAAAAGGGGCATGAGTACAGTCTGGAGGACATAAAGTCATATCTAATATATAAAGCTGAATGTGTGTGTGTGTGTGTGTGTGTGTGTGTGTGTGTCCGGGATTGGCATCTGCACCGTCGCAGCTACAGCCACAAAAGTTTGCACACTCACACGTCTGGACCCCAAGAGCGTCATAGGCTATGTTTTGAGGGGAAGTTTTAACGCCGCGCTTTACAGTTATTCAACAAAAAACCTGCCTCCATTAAAGCGAATAGAGCTGGGAGCCACAGTGCAGCCAGAACTTCAGAAGAATGCGCAGACACGCCCTTAAATGGAATGTTGGCGTGTCACAATGCAGCCAGAGAAAGAGACAGACACAGACAGGGAAAGAGGCAGACACAGACAGGGAAAGAGTCAGACATAGACAGGGTAAGACACAGACACAAAGAGACAGATACAGACAAAAAGACAGACTGACAGGGAAAGAGAGACAGGGAAAGAGAGGGAAAGAGAGTGAAAGGTTAAGAGACAGACAGACAGGTAAAGAGACAGACAAAGAGACAGACAGACACAGGGAAACAGACAGAGAGGGAAAGAGACAGACAGGGTAAGAGACAGACAGGGAAAGAGAGGGAAAGAGACAGACAGGGTAAGAGACAGACAAAGACAGGTAAAGAGACAGACAAAGAGACAGACACAGGGAAAGTGACAGAGGGAAAGAGGGAAAGAGACAGACAGGGAAAGAGACAGACAGGGAAAGAGAGGGAAAGAGACAGACAGGGTAAGAGACAGACAAAGACAGGTAAAGAGACAGACAAAGAGACAGACACAGGGAAAGTGACAGAGGGAAAGAGGGAAAGAGACAGACAGGGAAAGAGACAGACAGGGAAAGAGAGGGAAAGAGACAGACAGGGAAAGAGACAGACAGGGAAAGTGACAGAGAGACAGAGACAGACAGAGAAAGAGATAGATAGACAGACAGGGAAAGAGATTGAGACAGACGGAGAAAGAGACAGAGACAGTCAGAGACAGACAGGGAAAGACAGACAGACCAAGACAGAGAGAGAGAGAGACAGAGAGAGATATACAGAGGGGGAGACAGACAGAGAATGGGAGAGAAACAGAGAGACAGTTACTATCCCGGGAAGCGCCGGGTGCTACAGCTAGTATCTGTTAATAAGGGACGTTCCTGACATCACCGTTCATCGGAATTGCTGGTTTTCGCTGTGTGCTGCTTCTCAAACTCTATGGAGCCTTGTTCTGAGCCTCCATAGTCTTTGATCATTGTGCAACGTCTTGGTAAGCGCCGGACTACGTTGGACCTGCGTGGGAACTTTGCTTTTTAATAAATTGGTGAACTAGTGACTGTGTCTTGTTTTTATTTCTCTCTGTTTATGTTTTTCTGGTTTCCATTTGTGGACTATGGCGGATTCCTTGGACTACGGCAGTCCTGCTGCTTTTTTTTTATTTAGTAAAGTGGTGAATGATGGAAAGAGTTGGGGAGTGTTTATTTTAATAAAGTATTTTTTACTTGTGTGTATTTTTTTTATTACTGGGTTAGTAACGGGGGTGTCTGATAGACGCTTCTCCATTACTAATCCCTGGGCTTGATGTCAGCTGACACTACACAGCTGACATCAACCCCAACTACCATTACCCGATTGCCAGTGCACCAGGGACGAGCAGAGGCAAAGCACCAGAATTGGCGCATCTAATGTGATGTGCTACTTCTGGGGTGGCTGTGTGCTGCTATTTTTACTCTGAGAAGGCCCATGGTTATTGGCTCCTACTGCACTATGGCAATCAGGAAGAGCTGAGGAAAAGTGCCAGAATTGGCGCAGCTAATGTGATGCGCCACTTCTGGGGTGGATGCTTGCTGCTATTTTTAGTCTGGGAATGACCATGGTTATTTGCCCCTGCAGCACCAGGGCAATCAGGAAGAGCCAAAGCAAAGTGCTAACATCTATTGTGAGGTGCCACTTCTTGGATAGCTGTGGGACGCTATGTTTAGGCTGGGAAGGGGCCAATAATCATAGGCCATCCAAGCCTGATAATACCAGCCCCCAGCTGTCTGCTTGACCTTTGTAGTTCTCAAAAGTAAAGGGGTCCCTGTTTTTTTCTATTGATTTATTTAATCATAAATAGATGTCCAATAAGCTCCACAGGGTACAATTTTATTATATGTCGGCAGGTTTTGCAATTGAGGTAATACTTTTGGAGTTGATGTTAGCTTTGTAATGTCAGCTGTCATCAAGCCCATGGGGTTAGTATTGGAAAGGCGTCTATTAGACACCCCCATTGCTAACTCAGTAAGTATAAAGAGAAAAAAAACACACCCAAAAATAGTTTATTTGAAAAAAAAACACTCCAAACTCTTTCCTGTTTCACCAATTTATTTAAATAAAAACCCAGGCAGGTCAGATGTAGTCCTGGGAATCTGACGTAGTCCACAAATGGAAATATGAAGGACACAAAAAGAGAGAAAGCATTATTATATGTGGGGGGCTGTGCAGTTATTTGTCTGTTTTGGTATCTGCCTATATCTATATATTTTTTATGTCTAAAGTATTCATTGCTGTATAAAAAAAAACAAAATAGAAAAATGCAGGGGAAAAACAAATGCAAAAACGCGTAAATTTTCCCCGCCAAAAGATGCACCAAACACTTTACATGTGCACAGAGCCTAAAGGGGGCTTTACACGCTGCGGTATCGGTACCGATATCGCTAGCGATCGTACCCACCCCTGTCGGTTGTGCGTCACGGGCAAATCGCTGCCCGTGACGCACAACATCGCTAACACCCGTCACACTACTTACCTGCCCTGCGACGTCGCTGTGGCCGGCGATCCGCCTCCTTTCTAAGGGGCCGGCACACGGCAGCCGTCCAATAGAAGCGGAGGGGCGGAGATGAGCGGGACGTAACATCCCGCCCACCTCCTTCCTTCCGCATTGCCAGCGGAGGCAGGTGAGGAGATGTTTGTCGCTTCTGCGGTGTCACACACCGCGATGTGTGCTGCCGCAGGAAAGACAAGCAACCTCGTTACTCACCAGACAACGATCTTTGGTGTTTGGACGACCTCTCAAAAACCAACGATTTTTACCACTTTTGCGATCGTTGTAGGTCGCTCGTACGTGTTACACGCTGCGATGATGCTAACGACGCCGGATGTGCGTCACAAACACCGTGACCCCGACGATAAATCGTTAGCGATGTCGCAGCGTGTAAAGCACCCTTTACATTGTAATAAAATACATTATATTTACCCCCAAATTTTATCAGTAAAAAGTCAGTTCAGGGTACAAATAAAATAAGCCCTCACACAGCCCCAGATCCCCAAAAATTAAAACTGTTACGGTCCTTGGAAAAAAAAAAACAATTTTTTTTTTTTACTTATTTCAGAATTTTTTTTGACTACTTAAATAAAATAAAACAATCTAGATGTTTGGTCTGTATGAACTCGTACTGACCTGGGGAATGATACCACCAGGTGAGTTTTATTATATAGTGAACATGGTATATAAAAAGCCAAAAAACAATGCGGAATTGCACTTTGTTAGCAATTTCAGTGCACTTGGATTTTTTTTTTACCATTTTCCACTCCTTTCTATGGTAAAATCAATGATGTCAGTGAAAAGGTGAACTTTCCCCCCAAAAAAGAAGCCCTTCTAGAGTATATTTAAGGAAAAGTAAAAAAGTTCTGGCTTTTGGAATAAGGAGAGGAAAATGAAAAAAAACAAACGTTAAAATGGCCATGGCATGAAGGGGTTAACGAGGCAAGAAATGTTTTTTTTTAAGTCAGTGAATGAGGGTGGAAAAAAAAGCTTGTGTTTAGAAATGCGCTTTGGAAAAAGTTGATTGTTTTTTGTATTTTCCATGTCATCATCCATGGCCTGCTGCAGCTGCTGTGCAGGGGCTAATCAATCATATGCTAATCATCTTGTGTGTAGGCTCTGCCACTGAGCATATGTGCTGCCGAAGCTAGCACAAACTGCTAACCGACATGTCCGCTATATATAGTCCTATAAAAGTGAATATTTTAAATTAGGGAGATTTTTTTTTTAATCAGTTAATTCTGAAAGGTTTCATGTAGCACTCTATGAATGTTGCAGTTAAACTGTAAAGAAACTCATCAGGGAAAAAATAAGTAATAATTTGTCAGAAATTAATATGCAAATGAGATCAGTATGCAAATGTGATCGGCGCCGCACAGGATCCTGGGAGAACATGGGGCCTATTTCCTACTGTACAACGGCCATTACTATTGTACAGGGCCACACGGGGGAATTCCTAAGGTACATGGGGCATTACTACTGCACGCACAGGGGGCATTCCAATTTTACAGGGGCTCACAAGAGGCATTACTACTGTACAGGAGGTATTAGTATTGTACAGAGGCTCCTCACAGGGGGCAATACTACTGTACGAGGGGGCATTATTTTTGTACATAGGGGTCACAGTTGGGCAATACTACTGTACAGGGGGGCATTATTACTGTACTGGGGCTCACAGGGGTAATTACTACTGCACAACAGAGCATTACTACTGTACATGGGGTCAAAGGTGGCCATTACTACTGATCTTGGGGGCATTGCTATTGTACAGGGGGCATTACTACTGTGCAGGGGGCATTACTACTGTACAGGGGGCATTGCTACTGTGCAGGGGGCAGAACTACTGTACAGGGGGCATTACTACTGTACATGGGGTCACAAGTGGGCATTACTACTGATCATGGGGCATTACTACTGCACAAGGGGACACTACTGTTGTACAGGGGGCATTACTATTGTGAATGAGGGCATTACTGCTGTACATGGGGGCATTACTAGTGTACAGGAGCTCACAGAGAGTATTGCTACTGTACAATGGGACATTACTGCTGTACAGGGGCATTATAATTGTACAGGGGCTCACAGAGGGCATTATTACTGTACAGGAGGCATTACTCATGTACTGGGGAACACAGGGGGCATTACTACTGTACATCAGGTCATTACTACTGTAGAGGGGCTCATTGATAAGCATTACTTTTGTACATGGGGCTACTAATACTATACAGTGGCTCACAGGGGACAGTCTCTTGTTTTTATTTTCTCTCTGTTTATCTTTTTCAGGTTCCCATTTGTGGACTATGGCGGATTCCTTGGACTTAGGCGGTCCTGCTATTTTTTTTTGTTTGTTTTAATAAAGTAGTGAATGATGGAAAGTGTTTATTTTAATAAATCATTTTGTTAATTTGTGTATGTTGTCTTTTTTTTATTACTGGGTTATTAATAGGGGTGCCTGATAGACGCCTCTCCATTACTATCCCATGGGCTTGCTGCCAGCTGACATTACACAGCTGACGTCAACCCCAGCTACCATTACTCCGATTGCCACCGCACCATGGCAATCAGGAAGAGGCGGGCAAAGCGTCAGAATTAGAGCATCTAGTCAGTGGCCCCGTGATGCGATCACGGGGCGCCGTTGTATTTCTATGACAGCTCGGGGTCAGATTATTACTCCTGATGCTGTCATGAATCACTTCCTGTGAGAGTCAACAGAATGCCAGCACTCTCAGGAGACCAGCATTTCTCCTGATCAGTGCGATGCTGCAGCATCGCTCTGAACAGGAAAAGCCATCGCAGTGTACAGTCATAAAGTCCTCTAGGGCAACTAGTAAAATCAGTAAAAAATATTAAAGAAATAAATAATTATGTAAAATATGAAAAAATAAAAGCTAAAGCTCAAATCAAATCCCCTTTTGCCTCATTGAAAGCAAAACAATTAAAAAACTAAAAAACAAAATTGAGACATCCCTGAGGTAACCAGGTGTCACAAAACAAGGTAACATCACTGTAACAGCTCGGGTCCTACATAACTGTGCCAGTCAGTACACACACACCAGGACACATACACTCCAAAACCAGGGCGGGAGACTCCCATAGAACCAGGTGACAGGGCTGGGCACTGTGAGCTAACAGGCAGACAACTGGGTAGGGAGAGATCAGACCTGGGGGGGGAGTGGATGGCCTGGGGAGAGTGGGAGAAGTCAGTTAGCGGGCTGGAGAGACTGAAAGTGAGCAGTCGCAAGGAGGAGAATGAGTTGTCAGTAAAGGTGTCAAGACAAAGGAATCTTGAGACACAGTGAAAAAAGCAAAGACCCCGCCAAGACCTAAGTAGAAACAGCAGCCACTCAGGGGAGAAAGTATCTGGAGAACGAGAGGTCAAGCTCCAGGGACAGTGGAATGCTGTGGGAGTGGAAATCCAGGGCTCCTAGTACTTTGCACGCACGGGGTGCAGATCCGAGAACAGACCGGGACTTCAAGCCGTCTATTAACTCTGCCAGGTGGGTGGGTTTCCAGGACTCATCTGCCACCATTAACATCCGAGGCATAAGCAGCAAAGGGAGGACCGGGACATATTCCCTTAAATAGTCCAAACTGCCTGCGGCAGGACCCAGACACCAGGAGGACCTCCAAGTGCTCCACGCCAGGGAGGACCCACACACACACACACAAGTGCATCGGTGGGCGAGTGGCACCAGGTCAGCTGGCACAGGGACACAGGACTTGGGCGCACCTGGGATCCAGCACCTCCCCAGGTTGCGAACCCAGCTGTAAGTAAAGCGACCAAACTGCACTCCCCTGTCTGGACTGAGGTATTTCACTGCACCTCCACATTAACCCCTACCTACCCCTGAGGAAAAGCCCTGCTCGCGTAGGGCTTCACCATCCACGCTGCCCCATCCATCACCCCCAGGGAAGAACGGCAGCGGTGGCCATGCCATCCCTGGCCGCGCACCGCGTGTGGCGTAGTCGGACTATTTTTATTATTTTTCCCATTTTATTTAAAAACTGATCAACGTGCCCCTGGATCTGGGACCCCTCGAGCCACGGATTGCCCGGATCCAAGCAGCTCGGCTGCCCCGGGGTGCAACAATGCACATATTTGGTATTGCTGAGTTCAGAAATGCCTGGGCTATAAAAATATAAAAGCAATTAATCTGATTAGTACAAGGTGTAGCGAGAAAAAATATTCCAGATGACAAAATGATGGTTTTTGGTCATCGCAACATGGCACTAAAATGCAATAACAGGCGATCAAATCATCATATACAAATATGGTATAATTAAAAACATCAGCTCAAAACGCAAAAAAAAAAGCCGTCACTGAGCCCCAGATACCGAACAATGAGAATGCTACAGGTCTCCGAACATGGAGACAAGGCGCTATTCTTTTTTTGGACAAACTTCTGCTTTTTCTTCACCCTTTAGATAAAAGTAAAAGTATACATGTTTTGTATCTACGAACTCGCACCGGCCTGAGGCATCATAATGCCGGGTCACTTTTACCAAATTGTAAACATGGTGACAGAAAAAAAGCAAAAAAAACCCCCTAAATTGTGGAATTTCACTTTTTAATTACAATTTCTACACTTTTGGAATTTTTCTTCCAATACACTACATGGAAAAATGAAAAGGAAATAAAGTAAAATGGCCATGGCTTGAAGGGGTTAACAAGACCAGAAATGTTCTTACCTCAAAAATGACGAAAAAAAAATACATTTGGGTTAATAAATGCATCAAAATATGGAACGCTTCACGAATTTGCATGGATGGAAGGTGACATTACATTTGTATAGGGGCACAAAGAGGTAATTTCTACTTTATAGGAGCACAGAGGGCAAACAATACCAATGAATGTGGCTGATAAAAGGGCCATTATTATTGTGTGGGTAAACAAATGGGGACATCACAACAGTATAGGGGGACAAAAGGGGGCACATAGGGTGTAATATAACTGTACAGCCCTAAGAGAAGCACAGTTACTGTGTAGGAACACAAACACAAAGGCGGACCAATGGTAATGGACGGTGGTCAAAGAGGGACATTGTTACTGTATAGGAACACGAAAAGGGGCATGAGTACAGTCTGGAGGACATAAAGTCATATCTAATATATAAAGCTGAATGTGTGTGTGTGTGTGTGTGTGTGTGTGTGTGTGTGTGTGTGTGTGTGTCCGGGATTGGCATCTGCACCGTCGCAGCTACAGCCACAAAAGTTTGCACACTCACACGTCTGGACCCCAAGAGCGTCATAGGCTATGTTTTGAGGGGAAGTTTTAACGCCGCGCTTTACAGTTATTCAACAAAAAACCTGCCTCCATTAAAGCGAATAGAGCTGGGAGCCACAGTGCAGCCAGAACTTCAGAAGAATGCGCAGACACGCCCTTAAATGGAATGTTGGCGTGTCACAATGCAGCCAGAGAAAGAGACAGACACAGACAGGGAAAGAGGCAGACACAGACAGGGAAAGAGTCAGACATAGACAGGGTAAGACACAGACACAAAGAGACAGATACAGACAAAAAGACAGACTGACAGGGAAAGAGAGACAGGGAAAGAGAGGGAAAGAGAGTGAAAGGTTAAGAGACAGACAGACAGGTAAAGAGACAGACAAAGAGACAGACAGACACAGGGAAACAGACAGAGAGGGAAAGAGACAGACAGGGTAAGAGACAGACAGGGAAAGAGAGGGAAAGAGACAGACAGGGTAAGAGACAGACAAAGACAGGTAAAGAGACAGACAAAGAGACAGACACAGGGAAAGTGACAGAGGGAAAGAGGGAAAGAGACAGACAGGGAAAGAGACAGACAGGGAAAGAGAGGGAAAGAGACAGACAGGGTAAGAGACAGACAAAGACAGGTAAAGAGACAGACAAAGAGACAGACACAGGGAAAGTGACAGAGGGAAAGAGGGAAAGAGACAGACAGGGAAAGAGACAGACAGGGAAAGAGAGGGAAAGAGACAGACAGGGAAAGAGACAGACAGGGAAAGTGACAGAGAGACAGAGACAGACAGAGAAAGAGATAGATAGACAGACAGGGAAAGAGATTGAGACAGACGGAGAAAGAGACAGAGACAGTCAGAGACAGACAGGGAAAGACAGACAGACCAAGACAGAGAGAGAGAGAGACAGAGAGAGATATACAGAGGGGGAGACAGACAGAGAATGGGAGAGAAACAGAGAGACAGTTACTATCCCGGGAAGCGCCGGGTGCTACAGCTAGTATCTGTTAATAAGGGACGTTCCTGACATCACCGTTCATCGGAATTGCTGGTTTTCGCTGTGTGCTGCTTCTCAAACTCTATGGAGCCTTGTTCTGAGCCTCCATAGTCTTTGATCATTGTGCAACGTCTTGGTAAGCGCCGGACTACGTTGGACCTGCGTGGGAACTTTGCTTTTTAATAAATTGGTGAACTAGTGACTGTGTCTTGTTTTTATTTCTCTCTGTTTATGTTTTTCTGGTTTCCATTTGTGGACTATGGCGGATTCCTTGGACTACGGCAGTCCTGCTGCTTTTTTTTTATTTAGTAAAGTGGTGAATGATGGAAAGAGTTGGGGAGTGTTTATTTTAATAAAGTATTTTTTACTTGTGTGTATTTTTTTTATTACTGGGTTAGTAATGGGGGTGTCTGATAGACGCTTCTCCATTACTAATCCCTGGGCTTGATGTCAGCTGACACTACACAGCTGACATCAACCCCAACTACCATTACCCGATTGCCAGTGCACCAGGGACGAGCAGAGGCAAAGCACCAGAATTGGCGCATCTAATGTGATGTGCTACTTCTGGGGTGGCTGTGTGCTGCTATTTTTACTCTGAGAAGGCCCATGGTTATTGGCTCCTACTGCACTATGGCAATCAGGAAGAGCTGAGGAAAAGTGCCAGAATTGGCGCAGCTAATGTGATGCGCCACTTCTGGGGTGGATGCTTGCTGCTATTTTTAGTCTGGGAATGACCATGGTTATTTGCCCCTGCAGCACCAGGGCAATCAGGAAGAGCCAAAGCAAAGTGCTAACATCTATTGTGAGGTGCCACTTCTTGGATAGCTGTGGGACGCTATGTTTAGGCTGGGAAGGGGCCAATAATCATAGGCCATCCAAGCCTGATAATACCAGCCCCCAGCTGTCTGCTTGACCTTTGTAGTTCTCAAAAGTAAAGGGGTCCCTGTTTTTTTCTATTGATTTATTTAATCATAAATAGATGTCCAATAAGCTCCACAGGGTACAATTTTATTATATGTCGGCAGGTTTTGCAATTGAGGTAATACTTTTGGAGTTGATGTTAGCTTTGTAATGTCAGCTGTCATCAAGCCCATGGGGTTAGTATTGGAAAGGCGTCTATTAGACACCCCCATTGCTAACTCAGTAAGTATAAAGAGAAAAAAAACACACCCAAAAATAGTTTATTTGAAAAAAAAACACTCCAAACTCTTTCCTGTTTCACCAATTTATTTAAATAAAAACCCAGGCAGGTCAGATGTAGTCCTGGGAATCTGACGTAGTCCACAAATGGAAATATGAAGGACACAAAAAGAGAGAAAGCATTATTATATGTGGGGGGCTGTGCAGTTATTTGTCTGTTTTGGTATCTGCCTATATCTATATATTTTTTATGTCTAAAGTATTCATTGCTGTATAAAAAAAAACAAAATAGAAAAATGCAGGGGAAAAACAAATGCAAAAACGCGTAAATTTTCCCCGCCAAAAGATGCACCAAACACTTTACATGTGCACAGAGCCTAAAGGGGGCTTTACACGCTGCGGTATCGGTACCGATATCGCTAGCGATCGTACCCACCCCTGTCGGTTGTGCGTCACGGGCAAATCGCTGCCCGTGACGCACAACATCGCTAACACCCGTCACACTACTTACCTGCCCTGCGACGTCGCTGTGGCCGGCGATCCGCCTCCTTTCTAAGGGGCCGGCACACGGCAGCCGTCCAATAGAAGCGGAGGGGCGGAGATGAGCGGGACGTAACATCCCGCCCACCTCCTTCCTTCCGCATTGCCAGCGGAGGCAGGTGAGGAGATGTTTGTCGCTTCTGCGGTGTCACACACCGCGATGTGTGCTGCCGCAGGAAAGACAAGCAACCTCGTTACTCACCAGACAACGATCTTTGGTGTTTGGACGACCTCTCAAAAACCAACGATTTTTACCACTTTTGCGATCGTTGTAGGTCGCTCGTACGTGTTACACGCTGCGATGATGCTAACGACGCCGGATGTGCGTCACAAACACCGTGACCCCGACGATAAATCGTTAGCGATGTCGCAGCGTGTAAAGCACCCTTTACATTGTAATAAAATACATTATATTTACCCCCAAATTTTATCAGTAAAAAGTCAGTTCAGGGTACAAATAAAATAAGCCCTCACACAGCCCCAGATCCCCAAAAATTAAAACTGTGAGGGTATGTGCGCACGTTGCTTTTTACCTGCTTTTTACCTGCTTTTTTGCTGCTTTTTCTTCTGCGCTGTTTAATGCCAAAATGGATGTGTTCTTCTATTCAAGCAAAGTCTATGGCAATTTGGGTTTCTTGTTCACACTATGTTGTTCAAAATGCTGCCTTTTTGAGGCAGAACTTTGGTCAAAAACTCAGCTTTTCAAAGAAGCAACATGTCAATTGTTTTTGCCATTTGGGTTTTGCACTGCAAAGCTGAGTTTTTGACCAAAGTTCTGCCACAAAAAGGCAGCATTTTGAACAACATAGTGTGAACAAGAAACCCAAATTCCCATAGACTTTGCTTGAATAGAAGAACACATCCATTTTGGCATTAAACAGCGCAGAAGAAAAAGCAGCAAAAAAGCAGGTAAAAAGCAGGTAAAAAGCAACGTGCGCACATACCCTTACGGTCCTTGGAAAAAAAAAAACAATTTTTTTTTTTTACTTATTTCTGAATTTTTTTTGACTACTTAAATAAAATAAAACAATCTAGATGTTTGGTCTGTATGAACTCGTACTGACCTGGGGAATGATACCACCAGGTGAGTTTTATTATATAGTGAACATGGTATATAAAAAGCCAAAAAACAATGCGGAATTGCACTTTGTTAGCAATTTCAGTGCACTTGGATTTTTTTTTTACCATTTTCCACTCCTTTCTATGGTAAAATCAATGATGTCAGTGAAAAGGTGAACTTTCCCCCCAAAAAAGAAGCCCTTCTAGAGTATATTTAAGGAAAAGTAAAAAAGTTCTGGCTTTTGGAATAAGGAGAGGAAAATGAAAAAAAACAAACGTTAAAATGGCCATGGCATGAAGGGGTTAACGAGGCAAGAAATGTTTTTTTTTAAGTCAGTGAATGAGGGTGGAAAAAAAAGCTTGTGTTTAGAAATGCGCTTTGGAAAAAGTTGATTGTTTTTTGTATTTTCCATGTCATCATCCATGGCCTGCTGCAGCTGCTGTGCAGGGGCTAATCAATCATATGCTAATCATCTTGTGTGTAGGCTCTGCCACTGAGCATATGTGCTGCCGAAGCTAGCACAAACTGCTAACCGACATGTCCGCTATATATAGTCCTATAAAAGTGAATATTTTAAATTAGGGAGATTTTTTTTTTTAATCAGTTAATTCTGAAAGGTTTCATGTAGCACTCTATGAATGTTGCAGTTAAACTGTAAAGAAACTCATCAGGGAAAAAATAAGTAATAATTTGTCAGAAATTAATATGCAAATGAGATCAGTATGCAAATGTGATCGGCGCCGCACAGGATCCTGGGAGAACATGGGGCCTATTTCCTACTGTACAACGGCCATTACTATTGTACAGGGCCACACGGGGGAATTCCTAAGGTACATGGGGCATTACTACTGCACGCACAGGGGGCATTCCAATTTTACAGGGGCTCACAAGAGGCATTACTACTGTACAGGAGGTATTAGTATTGTACAGAGGCTCCTCACAGGGGGCAATACTACTGTACGAGGGGGCATTATTTTTGTACATAGGGGTCACAGTTGGGCAATACTACTGTACAGGGGGGCATTATTACTGTACTGGGGCTCACAGGGGTAATTACTACTGCACAACAGAGCATTACTACTGTACATGGGGTCAAAGGTGGGCATTACTACTGATCTTGGGGGCATTGCTATTGTACAGGGGGCATTACTACTGTGCAGGGGGCATTACTACTGTACAGGGGGCATTGCTACTGTGCAGGGGGCAGAACTACTGTACAGGGGGCATTACTACTGTACATGGGGTCACAAGTGGGCATTACTACTGATCATGGGGCATTACTACTGCACAAGGGGACACTACTGTTGTACAGGGGGCATTACTATTGTGAATGAGGGCATTACTGCTGTACATGGGGGCATTACTAGTGTACAGGAGCTCACAGAGAGTATTGCTACTGTACAATGGGACATTACTGCTGTACAGGGGCATTATAATTGTACAGGGGCTCACAGAGGGCATTATTACTGTACAGGAGGCATTACTCATGTACTGGGGAACACAGGGGGCATTACTACTGTACATCAGGTCATTACTACTGTAGAGGGGCTCATTGATAAGCATTACTTTTGTACATGGGGCTACTAATACTATACAGTGGCTCACAGGGGACAGTCTCTTGTTTTTATTTTCTCTCTGTTTATCTTTTTCAGGTTCCCATTTGTGGACTATGGCGGATTCCTTGGACTACGGCGGTCCTGCTATTTTTTTTTGTTTGTTTTAATAAAGTAGTGAATGATGGAAAGTGTTTATTTTAATAAATCATTTTGTTAATTTGTGTATGTTGTCTTTTTTTTATTACTGGGTTATTAATAGGGGTGCCTGATAGACGCCTCTCCATTACTATCCCATGGGCTTGCTGCCAGCTGACATTACACAGCTGACGTCAACCCCAGCTACCATTACTCCGATTGCCACCGCACCATGGCAATCAGGAAGAGGCGGGCAAAGCGTCAGAATTAGAGCATCTAGTCAGTGGCCCCGTGATGCGATCACGGGGCGCCGTTGTATTTCTATGACAGCTCGGGGTCAGATTATTACTCCTGATGCTGTCATGAATCACTTCCTGTGAGAGTCAACAGAATGCCAGCACTCTCAGGAGACCAGCATTTCTCCTGATCAGTGCGATGCTGCAGCATCGCTCTGAACAGGAAAAGCCATCGCAGTGTACAGTCATAAAGTCCTCTAGGGCAACTAGTAAAATCAGTAAAAAATATTAAAGAAATAAATAATTATGTAAAATATGAAAAAATAAAAGCTAAAGCTCAAATCAAATCCCCTTTTGCCTCATTGAAAGCAAAACAATTAAAAAACTAAAAAACAAAATTGAGACATCCCTGAGGTAACCAGGTGTCACAAAACAAGGTAACATCACTGTAACAGCTCGGGTCCTACATAACTGTGCCAGTCAGTACACACACACCAGGACACATACACTCCAAAACCAGGGCGGGAGACTCCCATAGAACCAGGTGACAGGGCTGGGCACTGTGAGCTAACAGGCAGACAACTGGGTAGGGAGAGATCAGACCTGGGGGGGGAGTGGATGGCCTGGGGAGAGTGGGAGAAGTCAGTTAGCGGGCTGGAGAGACTGAAAGTGAGCAGTCGCAAGGAGGAGAATGAGTTGTCAGTAAAGGTGTCAAGACAAAGGAATCTTGAGACACAGTGAAAAAAGCAAAGACCCCGCCAAGACCTAAGTAGAAACAGCAGCCACTCAGGGGAGAAAGTATCTGGAGAACGAGAGGTCAAGCTCCAGGGACAGTGGAATGCTGTGGGAGTGGAAATCCAGGGCTCCTAGTACTTTGCACGCACGGGGTGCAGATCCGAGAACAGACCGGGACTTCAAGCCGTCTATTAACTCTGCCAGGTGGGTGGGTTTCCAGGACTCATCTGCCACCATTAACATCCGAGGCATAAGCAGCAAAGGGAGGACCGGGACATATTCCCTTAAATAGTCCAAACTGCCTGCGGCAGGACCCAGACACCAGGAGGACCTCCAAGTGCTCCACGCCAGGGAGGACCCACACACACACACACAAGTGCATCGGTGGGCGAGTGGCACCAGGTCAGCTGGCACAGGGACACAGGACTTGGGCGCACCCTGGATCCAGCACCTCCCCAGGTTGCGAACCCAGCTGTAAGTAAAGCGACCAAACTGCACTCCCCTGTCTGGACTGAGGTATTTCACTGCACCTCCACATTAACCCCTACCTACCCCTGAGGAAAAGCCCTGCTCGCGTAGGGCTTCACCATCCACGCTGCCCCATCCATCACCCCCAGGGAAGAACGGCAGCGGTGGCCATGCCATCCCTGGCCGCGCACCGCGTGTGGCGTAGTCGGACTATTTTTATTATTTTTCCCATTTTATTTAAAAACTGATCAACGTGCCCCTGGATCTGGGACCCCTCGAGCCACGGATTGCCCGGATCCAAGCAGCTCGGCTGCCCCGGGGTGCGACAATACACATATTTGGTATTGCTGAGTTCAGAAATGCCTGGGCTATAAAAATATAAAAGCAATTAATCTGATTAGTACAAGGTGTAGCGAGAAAAAATATTCCAGATGACAAAATGATGGTTTTTGGTCATCGCAACATGGCACTAAAATGCAATAACAGGCGATCAAATCATCATATACAAATATGGTATAATTAAAAACATCAGCTCAAAACGCAAAAAAAAAAGCCGTCACTGAGCCCCAGATACCGAACAATGAGAATGCTACAGGTCTCCGAACATGGAGACAAGGCGCTATTCTTTTTTTGGACAAACTTCTGCTTTTTCTTCACCCTTTAGATAAAAGTAAAAGTATACATGTTTTGTATCTACGAACTCGCACCGGCCTGAGGCATCATAATGCCGGGTCACTTTTACCAAATTGTAAACATGGTGACAGAAAAAAAGCAAAAAAAACCCCCTAAATTGTGGAATTTCACTTTTTAATTACAATTTCTACACTTTTGGAATTTTTCTTCCAATACACTACATGGAAAAATGAAAAGGAAATAAAGTAAAATGGCCATGGCTTGAAGGGGTTAACAAGACCAGAAATGTTCTTACCTCAAAAAATGACGAAAAAAAAATACATTTGGGTTAATAAATGCATCAAAATATGGAACGCTTCACGAATTTGCATGGATGGAAGGTGACATTACATTTGTATAGGGGCACAAAGAGGTAATTTCTACTTTATAGGAGCACAGAGGGCAAACAATACCAATGAATGTGGCTGATAAAAGGGCCATTATTATTGTGTGGGTAAACAAATGGGGACATCACAACAGTATAGGGGGATAAAAGGGGGCACATAGGGTGTAATATAACTGTACAGCCCTAAGAGAAGCACAGTTACTGTGTAGGAACACAAACACAAAGGCGGACCAATGGTAATGGACGGTGGTCAAAGAGGGACATTGTTACTGTATAGGAACACGAAAAGGGGCATGAGTACAGTCTGGAGGACATAAAGTCATATCTAATATATAAAGCTGAATGTGTGTGTGTGTGTGTGTGTGTGTGTGTGTGTGTGTGTGTGTGTGTGTCCGGGATTGGCATCTGCACCGTCGCAGCTACAGCCACAAAAGTTTGCACACTCACACGTCTGGACCCCAAGAGCGTCATAGGCTATGTTTTGAGGGGAAGTTTTAACGCCGCGCTTTACAGTTATTCAACAAAAAACCTGCCTCCATTAAAGCGAATAGAGCTGGGAGCCACAGTGCAGCCAGAACTTCAGAAGAATGCGCAGACACGCCCTTAAATGGAATGTTGGCGTGTCACAATGCAGCCAGAGAAAGAGACAGACACAGACAGGGAAAGAGGCAGACACAGACAGGGAAAGAGTCAGACATAGACAGGGTAAGACACAGACACAAAGAGACAGATACAGACAAAAAGACAGACTGACAGGGAAAGAGAGACAGGGAAAGAGAGGGAAAGAGAGTGAAAGGTTAAGAGACAGACAGACAGGTAAAGAGACAGACAAAGAGACAGACAGACACAGGGAAACAGACAGAGAGGGAAAGAGACAGACAGGGTAAGAGACAGACAGGGAAAGAGAGGGAAAGAGACAGACAGGGTAAGAGACAGACAAAGACAGGTAAAGAGACAGACAAAGAGACAGACACAGGGAAAGTGACAGAGGGAAAGAGGGAAAGAGACAGACAGGGAAAGAGACAGACAGGGAAAGAGAGGGAAAGAGACAGACAGGGTAAGAGACAGACAAAGACAGGTAAAGAGACAGACAAAGAGACAGACACAGGGAAAGTGACAGAGGGAAAGAGGGAAAGAGACAGACAGGGAAAGAGACAGACAGGGAAAGAGAGGGAAAGAGACAGACAGGGAAAGAGACAGACAGGGAAAGTGACAGAGAGACAGAGACAGACAGAGAAAGAGATAGATAGACAGACAGGGAAAGAGATTGAGACAGACGGAGAAAGAGACAGAGACAGTCAGAGACAGACAGGGAAAGACAGACAGACCAAGACAGAGAGAGAGAGAGACAGAGAGAGATATACAGAGGGGGAGACAGACAGAGAATGGGAGAGAAACAGAGAGACAGTTACTATCCCGGGAAGCGCCGGGTGCTACAGCTAGTATCTGTTAATAAGGGACGTTCCTGACATCACCGTTCATCGGAATTGCTGGTTTTCGCTGTGTGCTGCTTCTCAAACTCTATGGAGCCTTGTTCTGAGCCTCCATAGTCTTTGATCATTGTGCAACGTCTTGGTAAGCGCCGGACTACGTTGGACCTGCGTGGGAACTTTGCTTTTTAATAAATTGGTGAACTAGTGACTGTGTCTTGTTTTTATTTCTCTCTGTTTATGTTTTTCTGGTTTCCATTTGTGGACTATGGCGGATTCCTTGGACTACGGCAGTCCTGCTGCTTTTTTTTTATTTAGTAAAGTGGTGAATGATGGAAAGAGTTGGGGAGTGTTTATTTTAATAAAGTATTTTTTACTTGTGTGTATTTTTTTTATTACTGGGTTAGTAATGGGGGTGTCTGATAGACGCTTCTCCATTACTAATCCCTGGGCTTGATGTCAGCTGACACTACACAGCTGACATCAACCCCAACTACCATTACCCGATTGCCAGTGCACCAGGGACGAGCAGAGGCAAAGCACCAGAATTGGCGCATCTAATGTGATGTGCTACTTCTGGGGTGGCTGTGTGCTGCTATTTTTACTCTGAGAAGGCCCATGGTTATTGGCTCCTACTGCACTATGGCAATCAGGAAGAGCTGAGGAAAAGTGCCAGAATTGGCGCAGCTAATGTGATGCGCCACTTCTGGGGTGGATGCTTGCTGCTATTTTTAGTCTGGGAATGACCATGGTTATTTGCCCCTGCAGCACCAGGGCAATCAGGAAGAGCCAAAGCAAAGTGCTAACATCTATTGTGAGGTGCCACTTCTTGGATAGCTGTGGGACGCTATGTTTAGGCTGGGAAGGGGCCAATAATCATAGGCCATCCAAGCCTGATAATACCAGCCCCCAGCTGTCTGCTTGACCTTTGTAGTTCTCAAAAGTAAAGGGGTCCCTGTTTTTTTCTATTGATTTATTTAATCATAAATAGATGTCCAATAAGCTCCACAGGGTACAATTTTATTATATGTCGGCAGGTTTTGCAATTGAGGTAATACTTTTGGAGTTGATGTTAGCTTTGTAATGTCAGCTGTCATCAAGCCCATGGGGTTAGTATTGGAAAGGCGTCTATTAGACACCCCCATTGCTAACTCAGTAAGTATAAAGAGAAAAAAAACACACCCAAAAATAGTTTATTTGAAAAAAAAACACTCCAAACTCTTTCCTGTTTCACCAATTTATTTAAATAAAAACCCAGGCAGGTCAGATGTAGTCCTGGGAATCTGACGTAGTCCACAAATGGAAATATGAAGGACACAAAAAGAGAGAAAGCATTATTATATGTGGGGGGCTGTGCAGTTATTTGTCTGTTTTGGTATCTGCCTATATCTATATATTTTTTATGTTTAAAGTATTCATTGCTGTATAAAAAAAAACAAAATAGAAAAATGCAGGGGAAAAACAAATGCAAAAACGCGTAAATTTTCCCCGCCAAAAGATGCACCAAACACTTTACATGTGCACAGAGCCTAAAGGGGGCTTTACACGCTGCGGTATCGGTACCGATATCGCTAGCGATCGTACCCACCCCTGTCGGTTGTGCGTCACGGGCAAATCGCTGCCCGTGACGCACAACATCGCTAACACCCGTCACACTACTTACCTGCCCTGCGACGTCGCTGTGGCCGGCGATCCGCCTCCTTTCTAAGGGGCCGGCACACGGCAGCCGTCCAATAGAAGCGGAGGGGCGGAGATGAGCGGGACGTAACATCCCGCCCACCTCCTTCCTTCCGCATTGCCAGCGGAGGCAGGTGAGGAGATGTTTGTCGCTTCTGCGGTGTCACACACCGCGATGTGTGCTGCCGCAGGAAAGACAAGCAACCTCGTTACTCACCAGACAACGATCTTTGGTGTTTGGACGACCTCTCAAAAACCAACGATTTTTACCACTTTTGCGATCGTTGTAGGTCGCTCGTACGTGTTACACGCTGCGATGATGCTAACGACGCCGGATGTGCGTCACAAACACCGTGACCCCGACGATAAATCGTTAGCGATGTCGCAGCGTGTAAAGCACCCTTTACATTGTAATAAAATACATTATATTTACCCCCAAATTTTATCAGTAAAAAGTCAGTTCAGGGTACAAATAAAATAAGCCCTCACACAGCCCCAGATCCCCAAAAATTAAAACTGTTACGGTCCTTGGAAAAAAAAAAACAATTTTTTTTTTTTACTTATTTCAGAATTTTTTTTGACTACTTAAATAAAATAAAACAATCTAGATGTTTGGTCTGTATGAACTCGTACTGACCTGGGGAATGATACCACCAGGTGAGTTTTATTATATAGTGAACATGGTATATAAAAAGCCAAAAAACAATGCGGAATTGCACTTTGTTAGCAATTTCAGTGCACTTGGATTTTTTTTTTACCATTTTCCACTCCTTTCTATGGTAAAATCAATGATGTCAGTGAAAAGGTGAACTTTCCCCCCAAAAAAGAAGCCCTTCTAGAGTATATTTAAGGAAAAGTAAAAAAGTTCTGGCTTTTGGAATAAGGAGAGGAAAATGAAAAAAAACAAACGTTAAAATGGCCATGGCATGAAGGGGTTAACGAGGCAAGAAATGTTTTTTTTAAGTCAGTGAATGAGGGTGGAAAAAAAAGCTTGTGTTTAGAAATGCGCTTTGGAAAAAGTTGATTGTTTTTTGTATTTTCCATGTCATCATCCATGGCCTGCTGCAGCTGCTGTGCAGGGGCTAATCAATCATATGCTAATCATCTTGTGTGTAGGCTCTGCCACTGAGCATATGTGCTGCCGAAGCTAGCACAAACTGCTAACCGACATGTCCGCTATATATAGTCCTATAAAAGTGAATATTTTAAATTAGGGAGATTTTTTTTTAATCAGTTAATTCTGAAAGGTTTCATGTAGCACTCTATGAATGTTGCAGTTAAACTGTAAAGAAACTCATCAGGGAAAAAATAAGTAATAATTTGTCAGAAATTAATATGCAAATGAGATCAGTATGCAAATGTGATCGGCGCCGCACAGGATCCTGGGAGAACATGGGGCCTATTTCCTACTGTACAACGGCCATTACTATTGTACAGGGCCACACGGGGGAATTCCTAAGGTACATGGGGCATTACTACTGCACGCACAGGGGGCATTCCAATTTTACAGGGGCTCACAAGAGGCATTACTACTGTACAGGAGGTATTAGTATTGTACAGAGGCTCCTCACAGGGGGCAATACTACTGTACGAGGGGGCATTATTTTTGTACATAGGGGTCACAGTTGGGCAATACTACTGTACAGGGGGGCATTATTACTGTACTGGGGCTCACAGGGGTAATTACTACTGCACAACAGAGCATTACTACTGTACATGGGGTCAAAGGTGGGCATTACTACTGATCTTGGGGGCATTGCTATTGTACAGGGGGCATTACTACTGTGCAGGGGGCATTACTACTGTACAGGGGGCATTGCTACTGTGCAGGGGGCAGAACTACTGTACAGGGGGCATTACTACTGTACATGGGGTCACAAGTGGGCATTACTACTGATCATGGGGCATTACTACTGCACAAGGGGACACTACTGTTGTACAGGGGGCATTACTATTGTGAATGAGGGCATTACTGCTGTACATGGGGGCATTACTAGTGTACAGGAGCTCACAGAGAGTATTGCTACTGTACAATGGGACATTACTGCTGTACAGGGGCATTATAATTGTACAGGGGCTCACAGAGGGCATTATTACTGTACAGGAGGCATTACTCATGTACTGGGGAACACAGGGGGCATTACTACTGTACATCAGGTCATTACTACTGTAGAGGGGCTCATTGATAAGCATTACTTTTGTACATGGGGCTACTAATACTATACAGTGGCTCACAGGGGACAGTCTCTTGTTTTTATTTTCTCTCTGTTTATCTTTTTCAGGTTCCCATTTGTGGACTATGGCGGATTCCTTGGACTACGGCGGTCCTGCTATTTTTTTTTGTTTGTTTTAATAAAGTAGTGAATGATGGAAAGTGTTTATTTTAATAAATCATTTTGTTAATTTGTGTATGTTGTCTTTTTTTTATTACTGGGTTATTAATAGGGGTGCCTGATAGACGCCTCTCCATTACTATCCCATGGGCTTGCTGCCAGCTGACATTACACAGCTGACGTCAACCCCAGCTACCATTACTCCGATTGCCACCGCACCATGGCAATCAGGAAGAGGCGGGCAAAGCGTCAGAATTAGAGCATCTAGTCAGTGGCCCCGTGATGCGATCACGGGGCGCCGTTGTATTTCTATGACAGCTCGGGGTCAGATTATTACTCCTGATGCTGTCATGAATCACTTCCTGTGAGAGTCAACAGAATGCCAGCACTCTCAGGAGACCAGCATTTCTCCTGATCAGTGCGATGCTGCAGCATCGCTCTGAACAGGAAAAGCCATCGCAGTGTACAGTCATAAAGTCCTCTAGGGCAACTAGTAAAATCAGTAAAAAATATTAAAGAAATAAATAATTATGTAAAATATGAAAAAATAAAAGCTAAAGCTCAAATCAAATCCCCTTTTGCCTCATTGAAAGCAAAACAATTAAAAAACTAAAAAACAAAATTGAGACATCCCTGAGGTAACCAGGTGTCACAAAACAAGGTAACATCACTGTAACAGCTCGGGTCCTACATAACTGTGCCAGTCAGTACACACACACCAGGACACATACACTCCAAAACCAGGGCGGGAGACTCCCATAGAACCAGGTGACAGGGCTGGGCACTGTGAGCTAACAGGCAGACAACTGGGTAGGGAGAGATCAGACCTGGGGGGGGAGTGGATGGCCTGGGGAGAGTGGGAGAAGTCAGTTAGCGGGCTGGAGAGACTGAAAGTGAGCAGTCGCAAGGAGGAGAATGAGTTGTCAGTAAAGGTGTCAAGACAAAGGAATCTTGAGACACAGTGAAAAAAGCAAAGACCCCGCCAAGACCTAAGTAGAAACAGCAGCCACTCAGGGGAGAAAGTATCTGGAGAACGAGAGGTCAAGCTCCAGGGACAGTGGAATGCTGTGGGAGTGGAAATCCAGGGCTCCTAGTACTTTGCACGCACGGGGTGCAGATCCGAGAACAGACCGGGACTTCAAGCCGTCTATTAACTCTGCCAGGTGGGTGGGTTTCCAGGACTCATCTGCCACCATTAACATCCGAGGCATAAGCAGCAAAGGGAGGACCGGGACATATTCCCTTAAATAGTCCAAACTGCCTGCGGCAGGACCCAGACACCAGGAGGACCTCCAAGTGCTCCACGCCAGGGAGGACCCACACACACACACACAAGTGCATCGGTGGGCGAGTGGCACCAGGTCAGCTGGCACAGGGACACAGGACTTGGGCGCACCTGGGATCCAGCACCTCCCCAGGTTGCGAACCCAGCTGTAAGTAAAGCGACCAAACTGCACTCCCCTGTCTGGACTGAGGTATTTCACTGCACCTCCACATTAACCCCTACCTACCCCTGAGGAAAAGCCCTGCTCGCGTAGGGCTTCACCATCCACGCTGCCCCATCCATCACCCCCAGGGAAGAACGGCAGCGGTGGCCATGCCATCCCTGGCCGCGCACCGCGTGTGGCGTAGTCGGACTATTTTTATTATTTTTCCCATTTTATTTAAAAACTGATCAACGTGCCCCTGGATCTGGGACCCCTCGAGCCACGGATTGCCCGGATCCAAGCAGCTCGGCTGCCCCGGGGTGCGACAATACACATATTTGGTATTGCTGAGTTCAGAAATGCCTGGGCTATAAAAATATAAAAGCAATTAATCTGATTAGTACAAGGTGTAGCGAGAAAAAATATTCCAGATGACAAAATGATGGTTTTTGGTCATCGCAACATGGCACTAAAATGCAATAACAGGCGATCAAATCATCATATACAAATATGGTATAATTAAAAACATCAGCTCAAAACGCAAAAAAAAAAGCCGTCACTGAGCCCCAGATACCGAACAATGAGAATGCTACAGGTCTCCGAACATGGAGACAAGGCGCTATTCTTTTTTTGGACAAACTTCTGCTTTTTCTTCACCCTTTAGATAAAAGTAAAAGTATACATGTTTTGTATCTACGAACTCGCACCGGCCTGAGGCATCATAATGCCGGGTCACTTTTACCAAATTGTAAACATGGTGACAGAAAAAAAGCAAAAAAAACCCCCTAAATTGTGGAATTTCACTTTTTAATTACAATTTCTACACTTTTGGAATTTTTCTTCCAATACACTACATGGAAAAATGAAAAGGAAATAAAGTAAAATGGCCATGGCTTGAAGGGGTTAACAAGACCAGAAATGTTCTTACCTCAAAAAATGACGAAAAAAAAATACATTTGGGTTAATAAATGCATCAAAATATGGAACGCTTCACGAATTTGCATGGATGGAAGGTGACATTACATTTGTATAGGGGCACAAAGAGGTAATTTCTACTTTATAGGAGCACAGAGGGCAAACAATACCAATGAATGTGGCTGATAAAAGGGCCATTATTATTGTGTGGGTAAACAAATGGGGACATCACAACAGTATAGGGGGACAAAAGGGGGCACATAGGGTGTAATATAACTGTACAGCCCTAAGAGAAGCACAGTTACTGTGTAGGAACACAAACACAAAGGCGGACCAATGGTAATGGACGGTGGTCAAAGAGGCACATTGTTACTGTATAGGAACACGAAAAGGGGCATGAGTACAGTCTGGAGGACATAAAGTCATATCTAATATATAAAGCTGAATGTGTGTGTGTGTGTGTGTGTGTGTGTGTGTCCGGGATTGGCATCTGCACCGTCGCAGCTACAGCCACAAAAGTTTGCACACTCACACGTCTGGACCCCAAGAGCGTCATAGGCTATGTTTTGAGGGGAAGTTTTAACGCCGCGCTTTACAGTTATTCAACAAAAAACCTGCCTCCATTAAAGCGAATAGAGCTGGGAGCCACAGTGCAGCCAGAACTTCAGAAGAATGCGCAGACACGCCCTTAAATGGAATGTTGGCGTGTCACAATGCAGCCAGAGAAAGAGACAGACACAGACAGGGAAAGAGGCAGACACAGACAGGGAAAGAGTCAGACATAGACAGGGTAAGACACAGACACAAAGAGACAGATACAGACAAAATGACAGACTGACAGGGAAAGAGAGACAGAGAAAGAGAGGGAAAGAGAGTGAAAGGTTAAGAGACAGACAGACAGGTAAAGAGACAGACAAAGAGACAGACAGACACAGGGAAACAGACAGAGAGGGAAAGAGACAGACAGGGTAAGAGACAGACAGGGAAAGAGAGGGAAAGAGACAGACAGGGTAAGAGACAGACAAAGACAGGTAAAGAGACAGACAAAGAGACAGACACAGGGAAAGTGACAGAGGGAAAGAGGGAAAGAGACAGACAGGGAAAGAGACAGACAGGGAAAGAGAGGGAAAGAGACAGACAGGGTAAGAGACAAAGACAGGTAAAGAGACAGACAAAGAGACAGACACAGGGAAAGTGACAGAGGGAAAGAGGGAAAGAGACAGACAGGGAAAGAGACAGACAGGGAAAGAGAGGGAAAGAGACAGACAGGGAAAGAGACAGACAGGGAAAGTGACAGAGAGACAGAGACAGACAGAGAAAGAGATAGATAGACAGACAGGGAAAGAGATTGAGACAGACGGAGAAAGAGACAGAGACAGTCAGAGACAGACAGGGAAAGACAGACAGACCAAGACAGAGAGAGAGAGAGACAGAGAGAGATATACAGAGGGGGAGACAGACAGAGAATGGGAGAGAAACAGAGAGACAGTTACTATCCCGGGAAGCGCCGGGTGCTACAGCTAGTATCTGTTAATAAGGGACGTTCCTGACATCACCGTTCATCGGAATTGCTGGTTTTCGCTGTGTGCTGCTTCTCAAACTCTATGGAGCCTTGTTCTGAGCCTCCATAGTCTTTGATCATTGTGCAACGTCTTGGTAAGCGCCGGACTACGTTGGACCTGCGTGGGAACTTTGCTTTTTAATAAATTGGTGAACTAGTGACTGTGTCTTGTTTTTATTTCTCTCTGTTTATGTTTTTCTGGTTTCCATTTGTGGACTATGGCGGATTCCTTGGACTACGGCAGTCCTGCTGCTTTTTTTTTATTTAGTAAAGTGGTGAATGATGGAAAGAGTTGGGGAGTGTTTATTTTAATAAAGTATTTTTTACTTGTGTGTATTTTTTTTATTACTGGGTTAGTAATGGGGGTGTCTGATAGACGCTTCTCCATTACTAATCCCTGGGCTTGATGTCAGCTGACACTACACAGCTGACATCAACCCCAACTACCATTACCCGATTGCCAGTGCACCAGGGACGAGCAGAGGCAAAGCACCAGAATTGGCGCATCTAATGTGATGTGCTACTTCTGGGGTGGCTGTGTGCTGCTATTTTTACTCTGAGAAGGCCCATGGTTATTGGCTCCTACTGCACTATGGCAATCAGGAAGAGCTGAGGAAAAGTGCCAGAATTGGCGCAGCTAATGTGATGCGCCACTTCTGGGGTGGATGCTTGCTGCTATTTTTAGTCTGGGAATGACCATGGTTATTTGCCCCTGCAGCACCAGGGCAATCAGGAAGAGCCAAAGCAAAGTGCTAACATCTATTGTGAGGTGCCACTTCTTGGATAGCTGTGGGACGCTATGTTTAGGCTGGGAAGGGGCCAATAATCATAGGCCATCCAAGCCTGATAATACCAGCCCCCAGCTGTCTGCTTGACCTTTGTAGTTCTCAAAAGTAAAGGGGTCCCTGTTTTTTTCTATTGATTTATTTAATCATAAATAGATGTCCAATAAGCTCCACAGGGTACAATTTTATTATATGTCGGCAGGTTTTGCAATTGAGGTAATACTTTTGGAGTTGATGTTAGCTTTGTAATGTCAGCTGTCATCAAGCCCATGGGGTTAGTATTGGAAAGGCGTCTATTAGACACCCCCATTGCTAACTCAGTAAGTATAAAGAGAAAAAAAACACACCCAAAAATAGTTTATTTGAAAAAAAAACACTCCAAACTCTTTCCTGTTTCACCAATTTATTTAAATAAAAACCCAGGCAGGTCAGATGTAGTCCTGGGAATCTGACGTAGTCCACAAATGGAAATATGAAGGACACAAAAAGAGAGAAAGCATTATTATATGTGGGGGGCTGTGCAGTTATTTGTCTGTTTTGGTATCTGCCTATATCTATATATTTTTTATGTCTAAAGTATTCATTGCTGTATAAAAAAAAACAAAATAGAAAAATGCAGGGGAAAAACAAATGCAAAAACGCGTAAATTTTCCCCGCCAAAAGATGCACCAAACACTTTACATGTGCACAGAGCCTAAAGGGGGCTTTACACGCTGCGGTATCGGTACCGATATCGCTAGCGATCGTACCCACCCCTGTCGGTTGTGCGTCACGGGCAAATCGCTGCCCGTGACGCACAACATCGCTAACACCCGTCACACTACTTACCTGCCCTGCGACGTCGCTGTGGCCGGCGATCCGCCTCCTTTCTAAGGGGCCGGCACACGGCAGCCGTCCAATAGAAGCGGAGGGGCGGAGATGAGCGGGACGTAACATCCCGCCCACCTCCTTCCTTCCGCATTGCCAGCGGAGGCAGGTGAGGAGATGTTTGTCGCTTCTGCGGTGTCACACACCGCGATGTGTGCTGCCGCAGGAAAGACAAGCAACCTCGTTACTCACCAGACAACGATCTTTGGTGTTTGGACGACCTCTCAAAAACCAACGATTTTTACCACTTTTGCGATCGTTGTAGGTCGCTCGTACGTGTTACACGCTGCGATGATGCTAACGACGCCGGATGTGCGTCACAAACACCGTGACCCCGACGATAAATCGTTAGCGATGTCGCAGCGTGTAAAGCACCCTTTACATTGTAATAAAATACATTATATTTACCCCCAAATTTTATCAGTAAAAAGTCAGTTCAGGGTACAAATAAAATAAGCCCTCACACAGCCCCAGATCCCCAAAAATTAAAACTGTTACGGTCCTTGGAAAAAAAAAAACAATTTTTTTTTTTTACTTATTTCAGAATTTTTTTTGACTACTTAAATAAAATAAAACAATCTAGATGTTTGGTCTGTATGAACTCGTACTGACCTGGGGAATGATACCACCAGGTGAGTTTTATTATATAGTGAACATGGTATATAAAAAGCCAAAAAACAATGCGGAATTGCACTTTGTTAGCAATTTCAGTGCACTTGGATTTTTTTTTTACCATTTTCCACTCCTTTCTATGGTAAAATCAATGATGTCAGTGAAAAGGTGAACTTTCCCCCCAAAAAAGAAGCCCTTCTAGAGTATATTTAAGGAAAAGTAAAAAAGTTCTGGCTTTTGGAATAAGGAGAGGAAAATGAAAAAAAACAAACGTTAAAATGGCCATGGCATGAAGGGGTTAACGAGGCAAGAAATGTTTTTTTTAAGTCAGTGAATGAGGGTGGAAAAAAAAGCTTGTGTTTAGAAATGCGCTTTGGAAAAAGTTGATTGTTTTTTGTATTTTCCATGTCATCATCCATGGCCTCATCCATGGCCTGCTGCAGCTGCTGTGCAGGGGCTAATCAATCATATGCTAATCATCTTGTGTGTAGGCTCTGCCACTGAGCATATGTGCTGCCGAAGCTAGCACAAACTGCTAACCGACATGTCCGCTATATATAGTCCTATAAAAGTGAATATTTTAAATTAGGGAGATTTTTTTTTTAATCAGTTAATTCTGAAAGGTTTCATGTAGCACTCTATGAATGTTGCAGTTAAACTGTAAAGAAACTCATCAGGGAAAAAATAAGTAATAATTTGTCAGAAATTAATATGCAAATGAGATCAGTATGCAAATGTGATCGGCGCCGCACAGGATCCTGGGAGAACATGGGGCCTATTTCCTACTGTACAACGGCCATTACTATTGTACAGGGCCACACGGGGGAATTCCTAAGGTACATGGGGCATTACTACTGCACGCACAGGGGGCATTCCAATTTTACAGGGGCTCACAAGAGGCATTACTACTGTACAGGAGGTATTAGTATTGTACAGAGGCTCCTCACAGGGGGCAATACTACTGTACGAGGGGGCATTATTTTTGTACATAGGGGTCACAGTTGGGCAATACTACTGTACAGGGGGGCATTATTACTTTACTGGGGCTCACAGGGGTAATTACTACTGCACAACAGAGCATTACTACTGTACATGGGGTCAAAGGTGGGCATTACTACTGATCTTGGGGGCATTGCTATTGTACAGGGGGCATTACTACTGTGCAGGGGGCATTACTACTGTACAGGGGGCATTGCTACTGTGCAGGGGGCAGAACTACTGTACAGGGGGCATTACTACTGTACATGGGGTCACAAGTGGGCATTACTACTGATCATGGGGCATTACTACTGCACAAGGGGACACTACTGTTGTACAGGGGGCATTACTATTGTGAATGAGGGCATTACTGCTGTACATGGGGGCATTACTAGTGTACAGGAGCTCACAGAGAGTATTGCTACTGTACAATGGGACATTACTGCTGTACAGGGGCATTATAATTGTACAGGGGCTCACAGAGGGCATTATTACTGTACAGGAGGCATTACTCATGTACTGGGGAACACAGGGGGCATTACTACTGTACATCAGGTCATTACTACTGTAGAGGGGCTCATTGATAAGCATTACTTTTGTACATGGGGCTACTAATACTATACAGTGGCTCACAGGGGACAGTCTCTTGTTTTTATTTTCTCTCTGTTTATCTTTTTCAGGTTCCCATTTGTGGACTATGGCGGATTCCTTGGACTACGGCGGTCCTGCTATTTTTTTTTGTTTGTTTTAATAAAGTAGTGAATGATGGAAAGTGTTTATTTTAATAAATCATTTTGTTAATTTGTGTATGTTGTCTTTTTTTTATTACTGGGTTATTAATAGGGGTGCCTGATAGACGCCTCTCCATTACTATCCCATGGGCTTGCTGCCAGCTGACATTACACAGCTGACGTCAACCCCAGCTACCATTACTCCGATTGCCACCGCACCATGGCAATCAGGAAGAGGCGGGCAAAGCGTCAGAATTAGAGCATCTAGTCAGTGGCCCCGTGATGCGATCACGGGGCGCCGTTGTATTTCTATGACAGCTCGGGGTCAGATTATTACTCCTGATGCTGTCATGAATCACTTCCTGTGAGAGTCAACAGAATGCCAGCACTCTCAGGAGACCAGCATTTCTCCTGATCAGTGCGATGCTGCAGCATCGCTCTGAACAGGAAAAGCCATCGCAGTGTACAGTCATAAAGTCCTCTAGGGCAACTAGTAAAATCAGTAAAAAATATTAAAGAAATAAATAATTATGTAAAATATGAAAAAATAAAAGCTAAAGCTCAAATCAAATCCCCTTTTGCCTCATTGAAAGCAAAACAATTAAAAAACTAAAAAACAAAATTGAGACATCCCTGAGGTAACCAGGTGTCACAAAACAAGGTAACATCACTGTAACAGCTCGGGTCCTACATAACTGTGCCAGTCAGTACACACACACCAGGACACATACACTCCAAAACCAGGGCGGGAGACTCCCATAGAACCAGGTGACAGGGCTGGGCACTGTGAGCTAACAGGCAGACAACTGGGTAGGGAGAGATCAGACCTGGGGGGGGAGTGGATGGCCTGGGGAGAGTGGGAGAAGTCAGTTAGCGGGCTGGAGAGACTGAAAGTGAGCAGTCGCAAGGAGGAGAATGAGTTGTCAGTAAAGGTGTCAAGACAAAGGAATCTTGAGACACAGTGAAAAAAGCAAAGACCCCGCCAAGACCTAAGTAGAAACAGCAGCCACTCAGGGGAGAAAGTATCTGGAGAACGAGAGGTCAAGCTCCAGGGACAGTGGAATGCTGTGGGAGTGGAAATCCAGGGCTCCTAGTACTTTGCACGCACGGGGTGCAGATCCGAGAACAGACCGGGACTTCAAGCCGTCTATTAACTCTGCCAGGTGGGTGGGTTTCCAGGACTCATCTGCCACCATTAACATCCGAGGCATAAGCAGCAAAGGGAGGACCGGGACATATTCCCTTAAATAGTCCAAACTGCCTGCGGCAGGACCCAGACACCAGGAGGACCTCCAAGTGCTCCACGCCAGGGAGGACCCACACACACACACACAAGTGCATCGGTGGGCGAGTGGCACCAGGTCAGCTGGCACAGGGACACAGGACTTGGGCGCACCTGGGATCCAGCACCTCCCCAGGTTGCGAACCCAGCTGTAAGTAAAGCGACCAAACTGCACTCCCCTGTCTGGACTGAGGTATTTCACTGCACCTCCACATTAACCCCTACCTACCCCTGAGGAAAAGCCCTGCTCGCGTAGGGCTTCACCATCCACGCTGCCCCATCCATCACCCCCAGGGAAGAACGGCAGCGGTGGCCATGCCATCCCTGGCCGCGCACCGCGTGTGGCGTAGTCGGACTATTTTTATTATTTTTCCCATTTTATTTAAAAACTGATCAACGTGCCCCTGGATCTGGGACCCCTCGAGCCACGGATTGCCCGGATCCAAGCAGCTCGGCTGCCCCGGGGTGCGACAATACACATATTTGGTATTGCTGAGTTCAGAAATGCCTGGGCTATAAAAATATAAAAGCAATTAATCTGATTAGTACAAGGTGTAGCGAGAAAAAATATTCCAGATGACAAAATGATGGTTTTTGGTCATCGCAACATGGCACTAAAATGCAATAACAGGCGATCAAATCATCATATACAAATATGGTATAATTAAAAACATCAGCTCAAAACGCAAAAAAAAAAGCCGTCACTGAGCCCCAGATACCGAACAATGAGAATGCTACAGGTCTCCGAACATGGAGACAAGGCGCTATTCTTTTTTTGGACAAACTTCTGCTTTTTCTTCACCCTTTAGATAAAAGTAAAAGTATACATGTTTTGTATCTACGAACTCGCACCGGCCTGAGGCATCATAATGCCGGGTCACTTTTACCAAATTGTAAACATGGTGACAGAAAAAAAGCAAAAAAAACCCCCTAAATTGTGGAATTTCACTTTTTAATTACAATTTCTACACTTTTGGAATTTTTCTTCCAATACACTACATGGAAAAATGAAAAGGAAATAAAGTAAAATGGCCATGGCTTGAAGGGGTTAACAAGACCAGAAATGTTCTTACCTCAAAAAATGACGAAAAAAAAATACATTTGGGTTAATAAATGCATCAAAATATGGAACGCTTCACGAATTTGCATGGATGGAAGGTGACATTACATTTGTATAGGGGCACAAAGAGGTAATTTCTACTTTATAGGAGCACAGAGGGCAAACAATACCAATGAATGTGGCTGATAAAAGGGCCATTATTATTGTGTGGGTAAACAAATGGGGACATCACAACAGTATAGGGGGATAAAAGGGGGCACATAGGGTGTAATATAACTGTACAGCCCTAAGAGAAGCACAGTTACTGTGTAGGAACACAAACACAAAGGCGGACCAATGGTAATGGACGGTGGTCAAAGAGGCACATTGTTACTGTATAGGAACACGAAAAGGGGCATGAGTACAGTCTGGAGGACATAAAGTCATATCTAATATATAAAGCTGAATGTGTGTGTGTGTGTGTGTGTGTGTGTGTGTCCGGGATTGGCATCTGCACCGTCGCAGCTACAGCCACAAAAGTTTGCACACTCACACGTCTGGACCCCAAGAGCGTCATAGGCTATGTTTTGAGGGGAAGTTTTAACGCCGCGCTTTACAGTTATTCAACAAAAAACCTGCCTCCATTAAAGCGAATAGAGCTGGGAGCCACAGTGCAGCCAGAACTTCAGAAGAATGCGCAGACACGCCCTTAAATGGAATGTTGGCGTGTCACAATGCAGCCAGAGAAAGAGACAGACACAGACAGGGAAAGAGGCAGACACAGACAGGGAAAGAGTCAGACATAGACAGGGTAAGACACAGACACAAAGAGACAGATACAGACAAAATGACAGACTGACAGGGAAAGAGAGACAGAGAAAGAGAGGGAAAGAGAGTGAAAGGTTAAGAGACAGACAGACAGGTAAAGAGACAGACAAAGAGACAGACAGACACAGGGAAACAGACAGAGAGGGAAAGAGACAGACAGGGTAAGAGACAGACAGGGAAAGAGAGGGAAAGAGACAGACAGGGTAAGAGACAGACAAAGACAGGTAAAGAGACAGACAAAGAGACAGACACAGGGAAAGTGACAGAGGGAAAGAGGGAAAGAGACAGACAGGGAAAGAGACAGACAGGGAAAGAGAGGGAAAGAGACAGACAGGGTAAGAGACAGACAAAGACAGGTAAAGAGACAGACAAAGAGACAGACACAGGGAAAGTGACAGAGGGAAAGAGGGAAAGAGACAGACAGGGAAAGAGACAGACAGGGAAAGAGAGGGAAAGAGACAGACAGGGAAAGAGACAGACAGGGAAAGTGACAGAGAGACAGAGACAGACAGAGAAAGAGATAGATAGACAGACAGGGAAAGAGATTGAGACAGACGGAGAAAGAGACAGAGACAGTCAGAGACAGACAGGGAAAGACAGACAGACCAAGACAGAGAGAGAGAGAGACAGAGAGAGATATACAGAGGGGGAGACAGACAGAGAATGGGAGAGAAACAGAGAGACAGTTACTATCCCGGGAAGCGCCGGGTGCTACAGCTAGTATCTGTTAATAAGGGACGTTCCTGACATCACCGTTCATCGGAATTGCTGGTTTTCGCTGTGTGCTGCTTCTCAAACTCTATGGAGCCTTGTTCTGAGCCTCCATAGTCTTTGATCATTGTGCAACGTCTTGGTAAGCGCCGGACTACGTTGGACCTGCGTGGGAACTTTGCTTTTTAATAAATTGGTGAACTAGTGACTGTGTCTTGTTTTTATTTCTCTCTGTTTATGTTTTTCTGGTTTCCATTTGTGGACTATGGCGGATTCCTTGGACTACGGCAGTCCTGCTGCTTTTTTTTTATTTAGTAAAGTGGTGAATGATGGAAAGAGTTGGGGAGTGTTTATTTTAATAAAGTATTTTTTACTTGTGTGTATTTTTTTTATTACTGGGTTAGTAATGGGGGTGTCTGATAGACGCTTCTCCATTACTAATCCCTGGGCTTGATGTCAGCTGACACTACACAGCTGACATCAACCCCAACTACCATTACCCGATTGCCAGTGCACCAGGGACGAGCAGAGGCAAAGCACCAGAATTGGCGCATCTAATGTGATGTGCTACTTCTGGGGTGGCTGTGTGCTGCTATTTTTACTCTGAGAAGGCCCATGGTTATTGGCTCCTACTGCACTATGGCAATCAGGAAGAGCTGAGGAAAAGTGCCAGAATTGGCGCAGCTAATGTGATGCGCCACTTCTGGGGTGGATGCTTGCTGCTATTTTTAGTCTGGGAATGACCATGGTTATTTGCCCCTGCAGCACCAGGGCAATCAGGAAGAGCCAAAGCAAAGTGCTAACATCTATTGTGAGGTGCCACTTCTTGGATAGCTGTGGGACGCTATGTTTAGGCTGGGAAGGGGCCAATAATCATAGGCCATCCAAGCCTGATAATACCAGCCCCCAGCTGTCTGCTTGACCTTTGTAGTTCTCAAAAGTAAAGGGGTCCCTGTTTTTTTCTATTGATTTATTTAATCATAAATAGATGTCCAATAAGCTCCACAGGGTACAATTTTATTATATGTCGGCAGGTTTTGCAATTGAGGTAATACTTTTGGAGTTGATGTTAGCTTTGTAATGTCAGCTGTCATCAAGCCCATGGGGTTAGTATTGGAAAGGCGTCTATTAGACACCCCCATTGCTAACTCAGTAAGTATAAAGAGAAAAAAAACACACCCAAAAATAGTTTATTTGAAAAAAAAACACTCCAAACTCTTTCCTGTTTCACCAATTTATTTAAATAAAAACCCAGGCAGGTCAGATGTAGTCCTGGGAATCTGACGTAGTCCACAAATGGAAATATGAAGGACACAAAAAGAGAGAAAGCATTATTATATGTGGGGGGCTGTGCAGTTATTTGTCTGTTTTGGTATCTGCCTATATCTATATATTTTTTATGTCTAAAGTATTCATTGCTGTATAAAAAAAAACAAAATAGAAAAATGCAGGGGAAAAACAAATGCAAAAACGCGTAAATTTTCCCCGCCAAAAGATGCACCAAACACTTTACATGTGCACAGAGCCTAAAGGGGGCTTTACACGCTGCGGTATCGGTACCGATATCGCTAGCGATCGTACCCACCCCTGTCGGTTGTGCGTCACGGGCAAATCGCTGCCCGTGACGCACAACATCGCTAACACCCGTCACACTACTTACCTGCCCTGCGACGTCGCTGTGGCCGGCGATCCGCCTCCTTTCTAAGGGGCCGGCACACGGCAGCCGTCCAATAGAAGCGGAGGGGCGGAGATGAGCGGGACGTAACATCCCGCCCACCTCCTTCCTTCCGCATTGCCAGCGGAGGCAGGTGAGGAGATGTTTGTCGCTTCTGCGGTGTCACACACCGCGATGTGTGCTGCCGCAGGAAAGACAAGCAACCTCGTTACTCACCAGACAACGATCTTTGGTGTTTGGACGACCTCTCAAAAACCAACGATTTTTACCACTTTTGCGATCGTTGTAGGTCGCTCGTACGTGTTACACGCTGCGATGATGCTAACGACGCCGGATGTGCGTCACAAACACTGTGACCCCGACGATAAATCGTTAGCGATGTCGCAGCGTGTAAAGCACCCTTTACATTGTAATAAAATACATTATATTTACCCCCAAATTTTATCAGTAAAAAGTCAGTTCAGGGTACAAATAAAATAAGCCCTCACACAGCCCCAGATCCCCAAAAATTAAAACTGTTACGGTCCTTGGAAAAAAAAAAACAATTTTTTTTTTTTACTTATTTCAGAATTTTTTTTGACTACTTAAATAAAATAAAACAATCTAGATGTTTGGTCTGTATGAACTCGTACTGACCTGGGGAATGATACCACCAGGTGAGTTTTATTATATAGTGAACATGGTATATAAAAAGCCAAAAAACAATGCGGAATTGCACTTTGTTAGCAATTTCAGTGCACTTGGATTTTTTTTTTACCATTTTCCACTCCTTTCTATGGTAAAATCAATGATGTCAGTGAAAAGGTGAACTTTCCCCCCAAAAAAGAAGCCCTTCTAGAGTATATTTAAGGAAAAGTAAAAAAGTTCTGGCTTTTGGAATAAGGAGAGGAAAATGAAAAAAAACAAACGTTAAAATGGCCATGGCATGAAGGGGTTAACGAGGCAAGAAATGTTTTTTTTAAGTCAGTGAATGAGGGTGGAAAAAAAAGCTTGTGTTTAGAAATGCGCTTTGGAAAAAGTTGATTGTTTTTTGTATTTTCCATGTCATCATCCATGGCCTGCTGCAGCTGCTGTGCAGGGGCTAATCAATCATATACTAATCATCTTGTGTGTAGGCTCTGCCACTGAGCATATGTGCTGCCGAAGCTAGCACAAACTGCTAACCGACATGTCCGCTATATATAGTCCTATAAAAGTGAATATTTTAAATTAGGGAGATTTTTTTTTTAATCAGTTAATTCTGAAAGGTTTCATGTAGCACTCTATGAATGTTGCAGTTAAACTGTAAAGAAACTCATCAGGGAAAAAATAAGTAATAATTTGTCAGAAATTAATATGCAAATGAGATCAGTATGCAAATGTGATCGGCGCCGCACAGGATCCTGGGAGAACATGGGGCCTATTTCCTACTGTACAACGGCCATTACTATTGTACAGGGCCACACGGGGGAATTCCTAAGGTACATGGGGCATTACTACTGCACGCACAGGGGGCATTCCAATTTTACAGGGGCTCACAAGAGGCATTACTACTGTACAGGAGGTATTAGTATTGTACAGAGGCTCCTCACAGGGGGCAATACTACTGTACGAGGGGGCATTATTTTTGTACATAGGGGTCACAGTTGGGCAATACTACTGTACAGGGGGGCATTATTACTGTACTGGGGCTCACAGGGGTAATTACTACTGCACAACAGAGCATTACTACTGTACATGGGGTCAAAGGTGGGCATTACTACTGATCTTGGGGGCATTGCTATTGTACAGGGGGCATTACTACTGTGCAGGGGGCATTACTACTGTACAGGGGGCATTGCTACTGTGCAGGGGGCAGAACTACTGTACAGGGGGCATTACTACTGTACATGGGGTCACAAGTGGGCATTACTACTGATCATGGGGCATTACTACTGCACAAGGGGACACTACTGTTGTACAGGGGGCATTACTATTGTGAATGAGGGCATTACTGCTGTACATGGGGGCATTACTAGTGTACAGGAGCTCACAGAGAGTATTGCTACTGTACAATGGGACATTACTGCTGTACAGGGGCATTATAATTGTACAGGGGCTCACAGAGGGCATTATTACTGTACAGGAGGCATTACTCATGTACTGGGGAACACAGGGGGCATTACTACTGTACATCAGGTCATTACTACTGTAGAGGGGCTCATTGATAAGCATTACTTTTGTACATGGGGCTACTAATACTATACAGTGGCTCACAGGGGACAGTCTCTTGTTTTTATTTTCTCTCTGTTTATCTTTTTCAGGTTCCCATTTGTGGACTATGGCGGATTCCTTGGACTACGGCGGTCCTGCTATTTTTTTTTGTTTGTTTTAATAAAGTAGTGAATGATGGAAAGTGTTTATTTTAATAAATCATTTTGTTAATTTGTGTATGTTGTCTTTTTTTTATTACTGGGTTATTAATAGGGGTGCCTGATAGACGCCTCTCCATTACTATCCCATGGGCTTGCTGCCAGCTGACATTACACAGCTGACGTCAACCCCAGCTACCATTACTCCGATTGCCACCGCACCATGGCAATCAGGAAGAGGCGGGCAAAGCGTCAGAATTAGAGCATCTAGTCAGTGGCCCCGTGATGCGATCACGGGGCGCCGTTGTATTTCTATGACAGCTCGGGGTCAGATTATTACTCCTGATGCTGTCATGAATCACTTCCTGTGAGAGTCAACAGAATGCCAGCACTCTCAGGAGACCAGCATTTCTCCTGATCAGTGCGATGCTGCAGCATCGCTCTGAACAGGAAAAGCCATCGCAGTGTACAGTCATAAAGTCCTCTAGGGCAACTAGTAAAATCAGTAAAAAATATTAAAGAAATAAATAATTATGTAAAATATGAAAAAATAAAAGCTAAAGCTCAAATCAAATCCCCTTTTGCCTCATTGAAAGCAAAACAATTAAAAAACTAAAAAACAAAATTGAGACATCCCTGAGGTAACCAGGTGTCACAAAACAAGGTAACATCACTGTAACAGCTCGGGTCCTACATAACTGTGCCAGTCAGTACACACACACCAGGACACATACACTCCAAAACCAGGGCGGGAGACTCCCATAGAACCAGGTGACAGGGCTGGGCACTGTGAGCTAACAGGCAGACAACTGGGTAGGGAGAGATCAGACCTGGGGGGGGAGTGGATGGCCTGGGGAGAGTGGGAGAAGTCAGTTAGCGGGCTGGAGAGACTGAAAGTGAGCAGTCGCAAGGAGGAGAATGAGTTGTCAGTAAAGGTGTCAAGACAAAGGAATCTTGAGACACAGTGAAAAAAGCAAAGACCCCGCCAAGACCTAAGTAGAAACAGCAGCCACTCAGGGGAGAAAGTATCTGGAGAACGAGAGGTCAAGCTCCAGGGACAGTGGAATGCTGTGGGAGTGGAAATCCAGGGCTCCTAGTACTTTGCACGCACGGGGTGCAGATCCGAGAACAGACCGGGACTTCAAGCCGTCTATTAACTCTGCCAGGTGGGTGGGTTTCCAGGACTCATCTGCCACCATTAACATCCGAGGCATAAGCAGCAAAGGGAGGACCGGGACATATTCCCTTAAATAGTCCAAACTGCCTGCGGCAGGACCCAGACACCAGGAGGACCTCCAAGTGCTCCACGCCAGGGAGGACCCACACACACACACACAAGTGCATCGGTGGGCGAGTGGCACCAGGTCAGCTGGCACAGGGACACAGGACTTGGGCGCACCTGGGATCCAGCACCTCCCCAGGTTGCGAACCCAGCTGTAAGTAAAGCGACCAAACTGCACTCCCCTGTCTGGACTGAGGTATTTCACTGCACCTCCACATTAACCCCTACCTACCCCTGAGGAAAAGCCCTGCTCGCGTAGGGCTTCACCATCCACGCTGCCCCATCCATCACCCCCAGGGAAGAACGGCAGCGGTGGCCATGCCATCCCTGGCCGCGCACCGCGTGTGGCGTAGTCGGACTATTTTTATTATTTTTCCCATTTTATTTAAAAACTGATCAACGTGCCCCTGGATCTGGGACCCCTCGAGCCACGGATTGCCCGGATCCAAGCAGCTCGGCTGCCCCGGGGTGCGACAATACACATATTTGGTATTGCTGAGTTCAGAAATGCCTGGGCTATAAAAATATAAAAGCAATTAATCTGATTAGTACAAGGTGTAGCGAGAAAAAATATTCCAGATGACAAAATGATGGTTTTTGGTCATCGCAACATGGCACTAAAATGCAATAACAGGCGATCAAATCATCATATACAAATATGGTATAATTAAAAACATCAGCTCAAAACGCAAAAAAAAAAGCCGTCACTGAGCCCCAGATACCGAACAATGAGAATGCTACAGGTCTCCGAACATGGAGACAAGGCGCTATTCTTTTTTTGGACAAACTTCTGCTTTTTCTTCACCCTTTAGATAAAAGTAAAAGTATACATGTTTTGTATCTACGAACTCGCACCGGCCTGAGGCATCATAATGCCGGGTCACTTTTACCAAATTGTAAACATGGTGACAGAAAAAAAGCAAAAAAAACCCCCTAAATTGTGGAATTTCACTTTTTAATTACAATTTCTACACTTTTGGAATTTTTCTTCCAATACACTACATGGAAAAATGAAAAGGAAATAAAGTAAAATGGCCATGGCTTGAAGGGGTTAACAAGACCAGAAATGTTCTTACCTCAAAAAATGACGAAAAAAAAATACATTTGGGTTAATAAATGCATCAAAATATGGAACGCTTCACGAATTTGCATGGATGGAAGGTGACATTACATTTGTATAGGGGCACAAAGAGGTAATTTCTACTTTATAGGAGCACAGAGGGCAAACAATACCAATGAATGTGGCTGATAAAAGGGCCATTATTATTGTGTGGGTAAACAAATGGGGACATCACAACAGTATAGGGGGATAAAAGGGGGCACATAGGGTGTAATATAACTGTACAGCCCTAAGAGAAGCACAGTTACTGTGTAGGAACACAAACACAAAGGCGGACCAATGGTAATGGACGGTGGTCAAAGAGGCACATTGTTACTGTATAGGAACACGAAAAGGGGCATGAGTACAGTCTGGAGGACATAAAGTCATATCTAATATATAAAGCTGAATGTGTGTGTGTGTGTGTGTGTGTGTGTGTGTGTCCGGGATTGGCATCTGCACCGTCGCAGCTACAGCCACAAAAGTTTGCACACTCACACGTCTGGACCCCAAGAGCGTCATAGGCTATGTTTTGAGGGGAAGTTTTAACGCCGCGCTTTACAGTTATTCAACAAAAAACCTGCCTCCATTAAAGCGAATAGAGCTGGGAGCCACAGTGCAGCCAGAACTTCAGAAGAATGCGCAGACACGCCCTTAAATGGAATGTTGGCGTGTCACAATGCAGCCAGAGAAAGAGACAGACACAGACAGGGAAAGAGGCAGACACAGACAGGGAAAGAGTCAGACATAGACAGGGTAAGACACAGACACAAAGAGACAGATACAGACAAAATGACAGACTGACAGGGAAAGAGAGACAGAGAAAGAGAGGGAAAGAGAGTGAAAGGTTAAGAGACAGACAGACAGGTAAAGAGACAGACAAAGAGACAGACAGACACAGGGAAACAGACAGAGAGGGAAAGAGACAGACAGGGTAAGAGACAGACAGGGAAAGAGAGGGAAAGAGACAGACAGGGTAAGAGACAGACAAAGACAGGTAAAGAGACAGACAAAGAGACAGACACAGGGAAAGTGACAGAGGGAAAGAGGGAAAGAGACAGACAGGGAAAGAGACAGACAGGGAAAGAGAGGGAAAGAGACAGACAGGGTAAGAGACAGACAAAGACAGGTAAAGAGACAGACAAAGAGACAGACACAGGGAAAGTGACAGAGGGAAAGAGGGAAAGAGACAGACAGGGAAAGAGACAGACAGGGAAAGAGAGGGAAAGAGACAGACAGGGAAAGAGACAGACAGGGAAAGTGACAGAGAGACAGAGACAGACAGAGAAAGAGATAGATAGACAGACAGGGAAAGAGATTGAGACAGACGGAGAAAGAGACAGAGACAGTCAGAGACAGACAGGGAAAGACAGACAGACCAAGACAGAGAGAGAGAGAGACAGAGAGAGATATACAGAGGGGGAGACAGACAGAGAATGGGAGAGAAACAGAGAGACAGTTACTATCCCGGGAAGCGCCGGGTGCTACAGCTAGTATCTGTTAATAAGGGACGTTCCTGACATCACCGTTCATCGGAATTGCTGGTTTTCGCTGTGTGCTGCTTCTCAAACTCTATGGAGCCTTGTTCTGAGCCTCCATAGTCTTTGATCATTGTGCAACGTCTTGGTAAGCGCCGGACTACGTTGGACCTGCGTGGGAACTTTGCTTTTTAATAAATTGGTGAACTAGTGACTGTGTCTTGTTTTTATTTCTCTCTGTTTATGTTTTTCTGGTTTCCATTTGTGGACTATGGCGGATTCCTTGGACTACGGCAGTCCTGCTGCTTTTTTTTTATTTAGTAAAGTGGTGAATGATGGAAAGAGTTGGGGAGTGTTTATTTTAATAAAGTATTTTTTACTTGTGTGTATTTTTTTTATTACTGGGTTAGTAATGGGGGTGTCTGATAGACGCTTCTCCATTACTAATCCCTGGGCTTGATGTCAGCTGACACTACACAGCTGACATCAACCCCAACTACCATTACCCGATTGCCAGTGCACCAGGGACGAGCAGAGGCAAAGCACCAGAATTGGCGCATCTAATGTGATGTGCTACTTCTGGGGTGGCTGTGTGCTGCTATTTTTACTCTGAGAAGGCCCATGGTTATTGGCTCCTACTGCACTATGGCAATCAGGAAGAGCTGAGGAAAAGTGCCAGAATTGGCGCAGCTAATGTGATGCGCCACTTCTGGGGTGGATGCTTGCTGCTATTTTTAGTCTGGGAATGACCATGGTTATTTGCCCCTGCAGCACCAGGGCAATCAGGAAGAGCCAAAGCAAAGTGCTAACATCTATTGTGAGGTGCCACTTCTTGGATAGCTGTGGGACGCTATGTTTAGGCTGGGAAGGGGCCAATAATCATAGGCCATCCAAGCCTGATAATACCAGCCCCCAGCTGTCTGCTTGACCTTTGTAGTTCTCAAAAGTAAAGGGGTCCCTGTTTTTTTCTATTGATTTATTTAATCATAAATAGATGTCCAATAAGCTCCACAGGGTACAATTTTATTATATGTCGGCAGGTTTTGCAATTGAGGTAATACTTTTGGAGTTGATGTTAGCTTTGTAATGTCAGCTGTCATCAAGCCCATGGGGTTAGTATTGGAAAGGCGTCTATTAGACACCCCCATTGCTAACTCAGTAAGTATAAAGAGAAAAAAAACACACCCAAAAATAGTTTATTTGAAAAAAAACCACTCCAAACTCTTTCCTGTTTCACCAATTTATTTAAATAAAAACCCAGGCAGGTCAGATGTAGTCCTGGGAATCTGACGTAGTCCACAAATGGAAATATGAAGGACACAAAAAGAGAGAAAGCATTATTATATGTGGGGGGCTGTGCAGTTATTTGTCTGTTTTGGTATCTGCCTATATCTATATATTTTTTATGTCTAAAGTATTCATTGCTGTATAAAAAAAAACAAAATAGAAAAATGCAGGGGAAAAACAAATGCAAAAACGCGTAAATTTTCCCCGCCAAAAGATGCACCAAACACTTTACATGTGCACAGAGCCTAAAGGGGGCTTTACACGCTGCGGTATCGGTACCGATATCGCTAGCGATCGTACCCACCCCTGTCGGTTGTGCGTCACGGGCAAATCGCTGCCCGTGACGCACAACATCGCTAACACCCGTCACACTACTTACCTGCCCTGCGACGTCGCTGTGGCCGGCGATCCGCCTCCTTTCTAAGGGGCCGGCACACGGCAGCCGTCCAATAGAAGCGGAGGGGCGGAGATGAGCGGGACGTAATATCCCGCCCACCTCCTTCCTTCCGCATTGCCAGCGGAGGCAGGTGAGGAGATGTTTGTCGCTTCTGCGGTGTCACACACCGCGATGTGTGCTGCCGCAGGAAAGACAAGCAACCTCGTTACTCACCAGACAACGATCTTTGGTGTTTGGACGACCTCTCAAAAACCAACGATTTTTACCACTTTTGTGATCGTTGTAGGTCGCTCGTACGTGTTACACGCTGCGATGATGCTAACGACGCCGGATGTGCGTCACAAACACCGTGACCCCGACGATAAATCGTTAGCGATGTCGCAGCGTGTAAAGCACCCTTTACATTGTAATAAAATACATTATATTTACCCCCAAATTTTATCAGTAAAAAGTCAGTTCAGGGTACAAATAAAATAAGCCCTCACACAGCCCCAGATCCCCAAAAATTAAAACTGTTACGGTCCTTGGAAAAAAAAAAACAATTTTTTTTTTTTACTTATTTCAGAATTTTTTTTGACTACTTAAATAAAATAAAACAATCTAGATGTTTGGTCTGTATGAACTCGTACTGACCTGGGGAATGATACCACCAGGTGAGTTTTATTATATAGTGAACATGGTATATAAAAAGCCAAAAAACAATGCGGAATTGCACTTTGTTAGCAATTTCAGTGCACTTGGATTTTTTTTTTACCATTTTCCACTCCTTTCTATGGTAAAATCAATGATGTCAGTGAAAAGGTGAACTTTCCCCCCAAAAAAGAAGCCCTTCTAGAGTATATTTAAGGAAAAGTAAAAAAGTTCTGGCTTTTGGAATAAGGAGAGGAAAATGAAAAAAAACAAACGTTAAAATGGCCATGGCATGAAGGGGTTAACGAGGCAAGAAATGTTTTTTTTAAGTCAGTGAATGAGGGTGGAAAAAAAAGCTTGTGTTTAGAAATGCGCTTTGGAAAAAGTTGATTGTTTTTTGTATTTTCCATGTCATCATCCATGGCCTGCTGCAGCTGCTGTGCAGGGGCTAATCAATCATATGCTAATCATCTTGTGTGTAGGCTCTGCCACTGAGCATATGTGCTGCCGAAGCTAGCACAAACTGCTAACCGACATGTCCGCTATATATAGTCCTATAAAAGTGAATATTTTAAATTAGGGAGATTTTTTTTTAATCAGTTAATTCTGAAAGGTTTCATGTAGCACTCTATGAATGTTGCAGTTAAACTGTAAAGAAACTCATCAGGGAAAAAATAAGTAATAATTTGTCAGAAATTAATATGCAAATGAGATCAGTATGCAAATGTGATCGGCGCCGCACAGGATCCTGGGAGAACATGGGGCCTATTTCCTACTGTACAACGGCCATTACTATTGTACAGGGCCACACGGGGGAATTCCTAAGGTACATGGGGCATTACTACTGCACGCACAGGGGGCATTCCAATTTTACAGGGGCTCACAAGAGGCATTACTACTGTACAGGAGGTATTAGTATTGTACAGAGGCTCCTCACAGGGGGCAATACTACTGTACGAGGGGGCATTATTTTTGTACATAGGGGTCACAGTTGGGCAATACTACTGTACAGGGGGGCATTATTACTGTACTGGAGCTCACAGGGGTAATTACTACTGCACAACAGAGCATTACTACTGTACATGGGGTCAAAGGTGGGCATTACTACTGATCTTGGGGGCATTGCTATTGTACAGGGGGCATTACTACTGTGCAGGGGGCATTACTACTGTACAGGGGGCATTGCTACTGTGCAGGGGGCAGAACTACTGTACAGGGGGCATTACTACTGTACATGGGGTCACAAGTGGGCATTACTACTGATCATGGGGCATTACTACTGCACAAGGGGACACTACTGTTGTACAGGGGGCATTACTATTGTGAATGAGGGCATTACTGCTGTACATGGGGGCATTACTAGTGTACAGGAGCTCACAGAGAGTATTGCTACTGTACAATGGGACATTACTGCTGTACAGGGGCATTATAATTGTACAGGGGCTCACAGAGGGCATTATTACTGTACAGGAGGCATTACTCATGTACTGGGGAACACAGGGGGCATTACTACTGTACATCAGGTCATTACTACTGTAGAGGGGCTCATTGATAAGCATTACTTTTGTACATGGGGCTACTAATACTATACAGTGGCTCACAGGGGACAGTCTCTTGTTTTTATTTTCTCTCTGTTTATCTTTTTCAGGTTCCCATTTGTGGACTATGGCGGATTCCTTGGACTACGGCGGTCCTGCTATTTTTTTTTGTTTGTTTTAATAAAGTAGTGAATGATGGAAAGTGTTTATTTTAATAAATCATTTTGTTAATTTGTGTATGTTGTCTTTTTTTTATTACTGGGTTATTAATAGGGGTGCCTGATAGACGCCTCTCCATTACTATCCCATGGGCTTGCTGCCAGCTGACATTACACAGCTGACGTCAACCCCAGCTACCATTACTCCGATTGCCACCGCACCATGGCAATCAGGAAGAGGCGGGCAAAGCGTCAGAATTAGAGCATCTAGTCAGTGGCCCCGTGATGCGATCACGGGGCGCCGTTGTATTTCTATGACAGCTCGGGGTCAGATTATTACTCCTGATGCTGTCATGAATCACTTCCTGTGAGAGTCAACAGAATGCCAGCACTCTCAGGAGACCAGCATTTCTCCTGATCAGTGCGATGCTGCAGCATCGCTCTGAACAGGAAAAGCCATCGCAGTGTACAGTCATAAAGTCCTCTAGGGCAACTAGTAAAATCAGTAAAAAATATTAAAGAAATAAATAATTATGTAAAATATGAAAAAATAAAAGCTAAAGCTCAAATCAAATCCCCTTTTGCCTCATTGAAAGCAAAACAATTAAAAAACTAAAAAACAAAATTGAGACATCCCTGAGGTAACCAGGTGTCACAAAACAAGGTAACATCACTGTAACAGCTCGGGTCCTACATAACTGTGCCAGTCAGTACACACACACCAGGACACATACACTCCAAAACCAGGGCGGGAGACTCCCATAGAACCAGGTGACAGGGCTGGGCACTGTGAGCTAACAGGCAGACAACTGGGTAGGGAGAGATCAGACCTGGGGGGGGAGTGGATGGCCTGGGGAGAGTGGGAGAAGTCAGTTAGCGGGCTGGAGAGACTGAAAGTGAGCAGTCGCAAGGAGGAGAATGAGTTGTCAGTAAAGGTGTCAAGACAAAGGAATCTTGAGACACAGTGAAAAAAGCAAAGACCCCGCCAAGACCTAAGTAGAAACAGCAGCCACTCAGGGGAGAAAGTATCTGGAGAACGAGAGGTCAAGCTCCAGGGACAGTGGAATGCTGTGGGAGTGGAAATCCAGGGCTCCTAGTACTTTGCACGCACGGGGTGCAGATCCGAGAACAGACCGGGACTTCAAGCCGTCTATTAACTCTGCCAGGTGGGTGGGTTTCCAGGACTCATCTGCCACCATTAACATCCGAGGCATAAGCAGCAAAGGGAGGACCGGGACATATTCCCTTAAATAGTCCAAACTGCCTGCGGCAGGACCCAGACACCAGGAGGACCTCCAAGTGCTCCACGCCAGGGAGGACCCACACACACACACACAAGTGCATCGGTGGGCGAGTGGCACCAGGTCAGCTGGCACAGGGACACAGGACTTGGGCGCACCTGGGATCCAGCACCTCCCCAGGTTGCGAACCCAGCTGTAAGTAAAGCGACCAAACTGCACTCCCCTGTCTGGACTGAGGTATTTCACTGCACCTCCACATTAACCCCTACCTACCCCTGAGGAAAAGCCCTGCTCGCGTAGGGCTTCACCATCCACGCTGCCCCATCCATCACCCCCAGGGAAGAACGGCAGCGGTGGCCATGCCATCCCTGGCCGCGCACCGCGTGTGGCGTAGTCGGACTATTTTTATTATTTTTCCCATTTTATTTAAAAACTGATCAACGTGCCCCTGGATCTGGGACCCCTCGAGCCACGGATTGCCCGGATCCAAGCAGCTCGGCTGCCCCGGGGTGCGACAATACACATATTTGGTATTGCTGAGTTCAGAAATGCCTGGGCTATAAAAATATAAAAGCAATTAATCTGATTAGTACAAGGTGTAGCGAGAAAAAATATTCCAGATGACAAAATGATGGTTTTTGGTCATCGCAACATGGCACTAAAATGCAATAACAGGCGATCAAATCATCATATACAAATATGGTATAATTAAAAACATCAGCTCAAAACGCAAAAAAAAAAGCCGTCACTGAGCCCCAGATACCGAACAATGAGAATGCTACAGGTCTCCGAACATGGAGACAAGGCGCTATTCTTTTTTTGGACAAACTTCTGCTTTTTCTTCACCCTTTAGATAAAAGTAAAAGTATACATGTTTTGTATCTACGAACTCGCACCGGCCTGAGGCATCATAATGCCGGGTCACTTTTACCAAATTGTAAACATGGTGACAGAAAAAAAGCAAAAAAAACCCCCTAAATTGTGGAATTTCACTTTTTAATTACAATTTCTACACTTTTGGAATTTTTCTTCCAATACACTACATGGAAAAATGAAAAGGAAATAAAGTAAAATGGCCATGGCTTGAAGGGGTTAACAAGACCAGAAATGTTCTTACCTCAAAAAATGACGAAAAAAAAATACATTTGGGTTAATAAATGCATCAAAATATGGAACGCTTCACGAATTTGCATGGATGGAAGGTGACATTACATTTGTATAGGGGCACAAAGAGGTAATTTCTACTTTATAGGAGCACAGAGGGCAAACAATACCAATGAATGTGGCTGATAAAAGGGCCATTATTATTGTGTGGGTAAACAAATGGGGACATCACAACAGTATAGGGGGACAAAAGGGGGCACATAGGGTGTAATATAACTGTACAGCCCTAAGAGAAGCACAGTTACTGTGTAGGAACACAAACACAAAGGCGGACCAATGGTAATGGACGGTGGTCAAAGAGGGACATTGTTACTGTATAGGAACACGAAAAGGGGCATGAGTACAGTCTGGAGGACATAAAGTCATATCTAATATATAAAGCTGAATGTGTGTGTGTGTGTGTGTGTGTGTGTGTGTGTGTGTGTGTGTGTGTGTCCGGGATTGGCATCTGCACCGTCGCAGCTACAGCCACAAAAGTTTGCACACTCACACGTCTGGACCCCAAGAGCGTCATAGGCTATGTTTTGAGGGGAAGTTTTAACGCCGCGCTTTACAGTTATTCAACAAAAAACCTGCCTCCATTAAAGCGAATAGAGCTGGGAGCCACAGTGCAGCCAGAACTTCAGAAGAATGCGCAGACACGCCCTTAAATGGAATGTTGGCGTGTCACAATGCAGCCAGAGAAAGAGACAGACACAGACAGGGAAAGAGGCAGACACAGACAGGGAAAGAGTCAGACATAGACAGGGTAAGACACAGACACAAAGAGACAGATACAGACAAAAAGACAGACTGACAGGGAAAGAGAGACAGGGAAAGAGAGGGAAAGAGAGTGAAAGGTTAAGAGACAGACAGACAGGTAAAGAGACAGACAAAGAGACAGACAGACACAGGGAAACAGACAGAGAGGGAAAGAGACAGACAGGGTAAGAGACAGACAGGGAAAGAGAGGGAAAGAGACAGACAGGGTAAGAGACAGACAAAGACAGGTAAAGAGACAGACAAAGAGACAGACACAGGGAAAGTGACAGAGGGAAAGAGGGAAAGAGACAGACAGGGAAAGAGACAGACAGGGAAAGAGAGGGAAAGAGACAGACAGGGTAAGAGACAGACAAAGACAGGTAAAGAGACAGACAAAGAGACAGACACAGGGAAAGTGACAGAGGGAAAGAGGGAAAGAGACAGACAGGGAAAGAGACAGACAGGGAAAGAGAGGGAAAGAGACAGACAGGGAAAGAGACAGACAGGGAAAGTGACAGAGAGACAGAGACAGACAGAGAAAGAGATAGATAGACAGACAGGGAAAGAGATTGAGACAGACGGAGAAAGAGACAGAGACAGTCAGAGACAGACAGGGAAAGACAGACAGACCAAGACAGAGAGAGAGAGAGACAGAGAGAGATATACAGAGGGGGAGACAGACAGAGAATGGGAGAGAAACAGAGAGACAGTTACTATCCCGGGAAGCGCCGGGTGCTACAGCTAGTATCTGTTAATAAGGGACGTTCCTGACATCACCGTTCATCGGAATTGCTGGTTTTCGCTGTGTGCTGCTTCTCAAACTCTATGGAGCCTTGTTCTGAGCCTCCATAGTCTTTGATCATTGTGCAACGTCTTGGTAAGCGCCGGACTACGTTGGACCTGCGTGGGAACTTTGCTTTTTAATAAATTGGTGAACTAGTGACTGTGTCTTGTTTTTATTTCTCTCTGTTTATGTTTTTCTGGTTTCCATTTGTGGACTATGGCGGATTCCTTGGACTACGGCAGTCCTGCTGCTTTTTTTTTATTTAGTAAAGTGGTGAATGATGGAAAGAGTTGGGGAGTGTTTATTTTAATAAAGTATTTTTTACTTGTGTGTATTTTTTTTATTACTGGGTTAGTAATGGGGGTGTCTGATAGACGCTTCTCCATTACTAATCCCTGGGCTTGATGTCAGCTGACACTACACAGCTGACATCAACCCCAACTACCATTACCCGATTGCCAGTGCACCAGGGACGAGCAGAGGCAAAGCACCAGAATTGGTGCATCTAATGTGATGTGCTACTTCTGGGGTGGCTGTGTGCTGCTATTTTTACTCTGAGAAGGCCCATGGTTATTGGCTCCTACTGCACTATGGCAATCAGGAAGAGCTGAGGAAAAGTGCCAGAATTGGCGCAGCTAATGTGATGCGCCACTTCTGGGGTGGATGCTTGCTGCTATTTTTAGTCTGGGAATGACCATGGTTATTTGCCCCTGCAGCACCAGGGCAATCAGGAAGAGCCAAAGCAAAGTGCTAACATCTATTGTGAGGTGCCACTTCTTGGATAGCTGTGGGACGCTATGTTTAGGCTGGGAAGGGGCCAATAATCATAGGCCATCCAAGCCTGATAATACCAGCCCCCAGCTGTCTGCTTGACCTTTGTAGTTCTCAAAAGTAAAGGGGTCCCTGTTTTTTTCTATTGATTTATTTAATCATAAATAGATGTCCAATAAGCTCCACAGGGTACAATTTTATTATATGTCGGCAGGTTTTGCAATTGAGGTAATACTTTTGGAGTTGATGTTAGCTTTGTAATGTCAGCTGTCATCAAGCCCATGGGGTTAGTATTGGAAAGGCGTCTATTAGACACCCCCATTGCTAACTCAGTAAGTATAAAGAGAAAAAAAACACACCCAAAAATAGTTTATTTGAAAAAAAAACACTCCAAACTCTTTCCTGTTTCACCAATTTATTTAAATAAAAACCCAGGCAGGTCAGATGTAGTCCTGGGAATCTGACGTAGTCCACAAATGGAAATATGAAGGACACAAAAAGAGAGAAAGCATTATTATATGTGGGGGGCTGTGCAGTTATTTGTCTGTTTTGGTATCTGCCTATATCTATATATTTTTTATGTCTAAAGTATTCATTGCTGTATAAAAAAAAACAAAATAGAAAAATGCAGGGGAAAAACAAATGCAAAAACGCGTAAATTTTCCCCGCCAAAAGATGCACCAAACACTTTACATGTGCACAGAGCCTAAAGGGCGCTTTACACGCTGCGATATCGGTACCGATATCGCTAGCGATCGTACCCACCCCTGTCGGTTGTGCGTCACGGGCAAATCGCTGCCCGTGACGCACAACATCGCTAACACCCGTCACACTACTTACCTGCCCTGCGACGTCGCTGTGGCCGGCGATCCGCCTCCTTTCTAAGGGGCCGGCACACGGCAGCCGTCCAATAGAAGCGGAGGGGCGGAGATGAGCGGGACGTAACATCCCGCCCACCTCCTTCCTTCCGCATTGCCAGCGGAGGCAGGTGAGGAGATGTTTGTCGCTTCTGCGGTGTCACACACCGCGATGTGTGCTGCCGCAGGAAAGACAAGCAACCTCGTTACTCACCAGACAACGATCTTTGGTGTTTGGACGACCTCTCAAAAACCAACGATTTTTACCACTTTTGCGATCGTTGTAGGTCGCTCGTACGTGTTACACGCTGCGATGATGCTAACGACGCCGGATGTGCGTCACAAACACCGTGACCCCGACGATAAATCGTTAGCGATGTCGCAGCGTGTAAAGCACCCTTTACATTGTAATAAAATACATTATATTTACCCCCAAATTTTATCAGTAAAAAGTCAGTTCAGGGTACAAATAAAATAAGCCCTCACACAGCCCCAGATCCCCAAAAATTAAAACTGTTACGGTCCTTGGAAAAAAAAAAACAATTTTTTTTTTTTACTTATTTCAGAATTTTTTTTGACTACTTAAATAAAATAAAACAATCTAGATGTTTGGTCTGTATGAACTCGTACTGACCTGGGGAATGATACCACCAGGTGAGTTTTATTATATAGTGAACATGGTATATAAAAAGCCAAAAAACAATGCGGAATTGCACTTTGTTAGCAATTTCAGTGCACTTGGATTTTTTTTTTACCATTTTCCACTCCTTTCTATGGTAAAATCAATGATGTCAGTGAAAAGGTGAACTTTCCCCCCAAAAAAGAAGCCCTTCTAGAGTATATTTAAGGAAAAGTAAAAAAGTTCTGGCTTTTGGAATAAGGAGAGGAAAATGAAAAAAAACAAACGTTAAAATGGCCATGGCATGAAGGGGTTAACGAGGCAAGAAATGTTTTTTTTTAAGTCAGTGAATGAGGGTGGAAAAAAAAGCTTGTGTTTAGAAATGCGCTTTGGAAAAAGTTGATTGTTTTTTGTATTTTCCATGTCATCATCCATGGCCTGCTGCAGCTGCTGTGCAGGGGCTAATCAATCATATGCTAATCATCTTGTGTGTAGGCTCTGCCACTGAGCATATGTGCTGCCGAAGCTAGCACAAACTGCTAACCGACATGTCCGCTATATATAGTCCTATAAAAGTGAATATTTTAAATTAGGGAGATTTTTTTTTAATCAGTTAATTCTGAAAGGTTTCATGTAGCACTCTATGAATGTTGCAGTTAAACTGTAAAGAAACTCATCAGGGAAAAAATAAGTAATAATTTGTCAGAAATTAATATGCAAATGAGATCAGTATGCAAATGTGATCGGCGCCGCACAGGATCCTGGGAGAACATGGGGCCTATTTCCTACTGTACAACGGCCATTACTATTGTACAGGGCCACACGGGGGAATTCCTAAGGTACATGGGGCATTACTACTGCACGCACAGGGGGCATTCCAATTTTACAGGGGCTCACAAGAGGCATTACTACTGTACAGGAGGTATTAGTATTGTACAGAGGCTCCTCACAGGGGGCAATACTACTGTACGAGGGGGCATTATTTTTGTACATAGGGGTCACAGTTGGGCAATACTACTGTACAGGGGGGCATTATTACTGTACTGGGGCTCACAGGGGTAATTACTACTGCACAACAGAGCATTACTACTGTACATGGGGTCAAAGGTGGGCATTACTACTGATCTTGGGGGCATTGCTATTGTACAGGGGGCATTACTACTGTGCAGGGGGCATTACTACTGTACAGGGGGCATTGCTACTGTGCAGGGGGCAGAACTACTGTACAGGGGGCATTACTACTGTACATGGGGTCACAAGTGGGCATTACTACTGATCATGGGGCATTACTACTGCACAAGGGGACACTACTGTTGTACAGGGGGCATTACTATTGTGAATGAGGGCATTACTGCTGTACATGGGGGCATTACTAGTGTACAGGAGCTCACAGAGAGTATTGCTACTGTACAATGGGACATTACTGCTGTACAGGGGCATTATAATTGTACAGGGGCTCACAGAGGGCATTATTACTGTACAGGAGGCATTACTCATGTACTGGGGAACACAGGGGGCATTACTACTGTACATCAGGTCATTACTACTGTAGAGGGGCTCATTGATAAGCATTACTTTTGTACATGGGGCTACTAATACTATACAGTGGCTCACAGGGGACAGTCTCTTGTTTTTATTTTCTCTCTGTTTATCTTTTTCAGGTTCCCATTTGTGGACTATGGCGGATTCCTTGGACTACGGCGGTCCTGCTATTTTTTTTTGTTTGTTTTAATAAAGTAGTGAATGATGGAAAGTGTTTATTTTAATAAATCATTTTGTTAATTTGTGTATGTTGTCTTTTTTTTATTACTGGGTTATTAATAGGGGTGCCTGATAGACGCCTCTCCATTACTATCCCATGGGCTTGCTGCCAGCTGACATTACACAGCTGACGTCAACCCCAGCTACCATTACTCCGATTGCCACCGCACCATGGCAATCAGGAAGAGGCGGGCAAAGCGTCAGAATTAGAGCATCTAGTCAGTGGCCCCGTGATGCGATCACGGGGCGCCGTTGTATTTCTATGACAGCTCGGGGTCAGATTATTACTCCTGATGCTGTCATGAATCACTTCCTGTGAGAGTCAACAGAATGCCAGCACTCTCAGGAGACCAGCATTTCTCCTGATCAGTGCGATGCTGCAGCATCGCTCTGAACAGGAAAAGCCATCGCAGTGTACAGTCATAAAGTCCTCTAGGGCAACTAGTAAAATCAGTAAAAAATATTAAAGAAATAAATAATTATGTAAAATATGAAAAAATAAAAGCTAAAGCTCAAATCAAATCCCCTTTTGCCTCATTGAAAGCAAAACAATTAAAAAACTAAAAAACAAAATTGAGACATCCCTGAGGTAACCAGGTGTCACAAAACAAGGTAACATCACTGTAACAGCTCGGGTCCTACATAACTGTGCCAGTCAGTACACACACACCAGGACACATACACTCCAAAACCAGGGCGGGAGACTCCCATAGAACCAGGTGACAGGGCTGGGCACTGTGAGCTAACAGGCAGACAACTGGATAGGGAGAGATCAGACCTGGGGGGGGAGTGGATGGCCTGGGGAGAGTGGGAGAAGTCAGTTAGCGGGCTGGAGAGACTGAAAGTGAGCAGTCGCAAGGAGGAGAATGAGTTGTCAGTAAAGGTGTCAAGACAAAGGAATCTTGAGACACAGTGAAAAAAGCAAAGACCCCGCCAAGACCTAAGTAGAAACAGCAGCCACTCAGGGGAGAAAGTATCTGGAGAACGAGAGGTCAAGCTCCAGGGACAGTGGAATGCTGTGGGAGTGGAAATCCAGGGCTCCTAGTACTTTGCACGCACGGGGTGCAGATCCGAGAACAGACCGGGACTTCAAGCCGTCTATTAACTCTGCCAGGTGGGTGGGTTTCCAGGACTCATCTGCCACCATTAACATCCGAGGCATAAGCAGCAAAGGGAGGACCGGGACATATTCCCTTAAATAGTCCAAACTGCCTGCGGCAGGACCCAGACACCAGGAGGACCTCCAAGTGCTCCACGCCAGGGAGGACCCACACACACACACACAAGTGCATCGGTGGGCGAGTGGCACCAGGTCAGCTGGCACAGGGACACAGGACTTGGGCGCACCTGGGATCCAGCACCTCCCCAGGTTGCGAACCCAGCTGTAAGTAAAGCGACCAAACTGCACTCCCCTGTCTGGACTGAGGTATTTCACTGCACCTCCACATTAACCCCTACCTACCCCTGAGGAAAAGCCCTGCTCGCGTAGGGCTTCACCATCCACGCTGCCCCATCCATCACCCCCAGGGAAGAACGGCAGCGGTGGCCATGCCATCCCTGGCCGCGCACCGCGTGTGGCGTAGTCGGACTATTTTTATTATTTTTCCCATTTTATTTAAAAACTGATCAACGTGCCCCTGGATCTGGGACCCCTCGAGCCACGGATTGCCCGGATCCAAGCAGCTCGGCTGCCCCGGGGTGCGACAATACACATATTTGGTATTGCTGAGTTCAGAAATGCCTGGGCTATAAAAATATAAAAGCAATTAATCTGATTAGTACAAGGTGTAGCGAGAAAAAATATTCCAGATGACAAAATGATGGTTTTTGGTCATCGCAACATGGCACTAAAATGCAATAACAGGCGATCAAATCATCATATACAAATATGGTATAATTAAAAACATCAGCTCAAAACGCAAAAAAAAAAGCCGTCACTGAGCCCCAGATACCGAACAATGAGAATGCTACAGGTCTCCGAACATGGAGACAAGGCGCTATTCTTTTTTTGGACAAACTTCTGCTTTTTCTTCACCCTTTAGATAAAAGTAAAAGTATACATGTTTTGTATCTACGAACTCGCACCGGCCTGAGGCATCATAATGCCGGGTCACTTTTACCAAATTGTAAACATGGTGACAGAAAAAAAGCAAAAAAACCCCCCTAAATTGTGGAATTTCACTTTTTAATTACAATTTCTACACTTTTGGAATTTTTCTTCCAATACACTACATGGAAAAATGAAAAGGAAATAAAGTAAAATGGCCATGGCTTGAAGGGGTTAACAAGACCAGAAATGTTCTTACCTCAAAAAATGACGAAAAAAAAATACATTTGGGTTAATAAATGCATCAAAATATGGAACGCTTCACGAATTTGCATGGATGGAAGGTGACATTACATTTGTATAGGGGCACAAAGAGGTAATTTCTACTTTATAGGAGCACAGAGGGCAAACAATACCAATGAATGTGGCTGATAAAAGGGCCATTATTATTGTGTGGGTAAACAAATGGGGACATCACAACAGTATAGGGGGACAAAAGGGGGCACATAGGGTGTAATATAACTGTACAGCCCTAAGAGAAGCACAGTTACTGTGTAGGAACACAAACACAAAGGCGGACCAATGGTAATGGACGGTGGTCAAAGAGGGACATTGTTACTGTATAGGAACACGAAAAGGGGCATGAGTACAGTCTGGAGGACATAAAGTCATATCTAATATATAAAGCTGAATGTGTGTGTGTGTGTGTGTGTGTGTGTGTGTGTGTGTGTGTGTGTGTGTGTGTGTGTGTGTGTGTGTGTCCGGGATTGGCATCTGCACCGTCGCAGCTACAGCCACAAAAGTTTGCACGCTCACACGTCTGGACCCCAAGAGCGTCATAGGCTATGTTTTGAGGGGAAGTTTTAACGCCGCGCTTTACAGTTATTCAACAAAAAACCTGCCTCCATTAAAGCGAATAGAGCTGGGAGCCACAGTGCAGCCAGAACTTCAGAAGAATGCGCAGACACGCCCTTAAATGGAATGTTGGCGTGTCACAATGCAGCCAGAGAAAGAGACAGACACAGACAGGGAAAGAGGCAGACACAGACAGGGAAAGAGTCAGACATAGACAGGGTAAGACACAGACACAAAGAGACAGATACAGACAAAAAGACAGACTGACAGGGAAAGAGAGACAGGGAAAGAGAGGGAAAGAGAGTGAAAGGTTAAGAGACAGACAGACAGGTAAAGAGACAGACAAAGAGACAGACAGACACAGGGAAACAGACAGAGAGGGAAAGAGACAGACAGGGTAAGAGACAGACAGGGAAAGAGAGGGAAAGAGACAGACAGGGTAAGAGACAGACAAAGACAGGTAAAGAGACAGACAAAGAGACAGACACAGGGAAAGTGACAGAGGGAAAGAGGGAAAGAGACAGACAGGGAAAGAGACAGACAGGGAAAGAGAGGGAAAGAGACAGACAGGGTAAGAGACAGACAAAGACAGGTAAAGAGACAGACAAAGAGACAGACACAGGGAAAGTGACAGAGGGAAAGAGGGAAAGAGACAGACAGGGAAAGAGACAGACAGGGAAAGAGAGGGAAAGAGACAGACAGGGAAAGAGACAGACAGGGAAAGTGACAGAGAGACAGAGACAGACAGAGAAAGAGATAGATAGACAGACAGGGAAAGAGATTGAGACAGACGGAGAAAGAGACAGAGACAGTCAGAGACAGACAGGGAAAGACAGACAGACCAAGACAGAGAGAGAGAGAGACAGAGAGAGATATACAGAGGGGGAGACAGACAGAGAATGGGAGAGAAACAGAGAGACAGTTACTATCCCGGGAAGCGCCGGGTGCTACAGCTAGTATCTGTTAATAAGGGACGTTCCTGACATCACCGTTCATCGGAATTGCTGGTTTTCGCTGTGTGCTGCTTCTCAAACTCTATGGAGCCTTGTTCTGAGCCTCCATAGTCTTTGATCATTGTGCAACGTCTTGGTAAGCGCCGGACTACGTTGGACCTGCGTGGGAACTTTGCTTTTTAATAAATTGGTGAACTAGTGACTGTGTCTTGTTTTTATTTCTCTCTGTTTATGTTTTTCTGGTTTCCATTTGTGGACTATGGCGGATTCCTTGGACTACGGCAGTCCTGCTGCTTTTTTTTTATTTAGTAAAGTGGTGAATGATGGAAAGAGTTGGGGAGTGTTTATTTTAATAAAGTATTTTTTACTTGTGTGTATTTTTTTTATTACTGGGTTAGTAATGGGGGTGTCTGATAGACGCTTCTCCATTACTAATCCCTGGGCTTGATGTCAGCTGACACTACACAGCTGACATCAACCCCAACTACCATTACCCGATTGCCAGTGCACCAGGGACGAGCAGAGGCAAAGCACCAGAATTGGCGCATCTAATGTGATGTGCTACTTCTGGGGTGGCTGTGTGCTGCTATTTTTACTCTGAGAAGGCCCATGGTTATTGGCTCCTACTGCACTATGGCAATCAGGAAGAGCTGAGGAAAAGTGCCAGAATTGGCGCAGCTAATGTGATGCGCCACTTCTGGGGTGGATGCTTGCTGCTATTTTTAGTCTGGGAATGACCATGGTTATTTGCCCCTGCAGCACCAGGGCAATCAGGAAGAGCCAAAGCAAAGTGCTAACATCTATTGTGAGGTGCCACTTCTTGGATAGCTGTGGGACGCTATGTTTAGGCTGGGAAGGGGCCAATAATCATAGGCCATCCAAGCCTGATAATACCAGCCCCCAGCTGTCTGCTTGACCTTTGTAGTTCTCAAAAGTAAAGGGGTCCCTGTTTTTTTCTATTGATTTATTTAATCATAAATAGATGTCCAATAAGCTCCACAGGGTACAATTTTATTATATGTCGGCAGGTTTTGCAATTGAGGTAATACTTTTGGAGTTGATGTTAGCTTTGTAATGTCAGCTGTCATCAAGCCCATGGGGTTAGTATTGGAAAGGCGTCTATTAGACACCCCCATTGCTAACTCAGTAAGTATAAAGAGAAAAAAAACACACCCAAAAATAGTTTATTTGAAAAAAAAACACTCCAAACTCTTTCCTGTTTCACCAATTTATTTAAATAAAAACCCAGGCAGGTCAGATGTAGTCCTGGGAATCTGACGTAGTCCACAAATGGAAATATGAAGGACACAAAAAGAGAGAAAGCATTATTATATGTGGGGGGCTGTGCAGTTATTTGTCTGTTTTGGTATCTGCCTATATCTATATATTTTTTATGTCTAAAGTATTCATTGCTGTATAAAAAAAAACAAAATAGAAAAATGCAGGGGAAAAACAAATGCAAAAACGCGTAAATTTTCCCCGCCAAAAGATGCACCAAACACTTTACATGTGCACAGAGCCTAAAGGGCGCTTTACACGCTGCGGTATCGGTACCGATATCGCTAGCGATCGTACCCACCCCTGTCGGTTGTGCGTTACGGGCAAATCGCTGCCCGTGACGCACAACATCGCTAACACCCGTCACACTACTTACCTGCCCTGCGACGTCGCTGTGGCCGGCGATCCGCCTCCTTTCTAAGGGGCCGGCACACGGCAGCCGTCCAATAGAAGCGGAGGGGCGGAGATGAGCGGGACGTAACATCCCGCCCACCTCCTTCCTTCCGCATTGCCAGCGGAGGCAGGTGAGGAGATGTTTGTCGCTTCTGCGGTGTCACACACCGCGATGTGTGCTGCCGCAGGAAAGACAAGCAACCTCGTTACTCACCAGACAACGATCTTTGGTGTTTGGACGACCTCTCAAAAACCAACGATTTTTACCACTTTTGCGATCGTTGTAGGTCGCTCGTACGTGTTACACGCTGCGATGATGCTAACGACGCCGGATGTGCGTCACAAACACCGTGACCCCGACGATAAATCGTTAGCGATGTCGCAGCGTGTAAAGCACCCTTTACATTGTAATAAAATACATTATATTTACCCCCAAATTTTATCAGTAAAAAGTCAGTTCAGGGTACAAATAAAATAAGCCCTCACACAGCCCCAGATCCCCAAAAATTAAAACTGTTACGGTCCTTGGAAAAAAAAAAACAATTTTTTTTTTTTTACTTATTTCAGAATTTTTTTTGACTACTTAAATGAAATAAAACAATCTAGATGTTTGGTCTGTATGAACTCGTACTGACCTGGGGAATGATACCACCAGGTGAGTTTTATTATATAGTGAACATGGTATATAAAAAGCCAAAAAACAATGCGGAATTGCACTTTGTTAGCAATTTCAGTGCACTTGGATTTTTTTTTTTACCATTTTCCACTCCTTTCTATGGTAAAATCAATGATGTCAGTGAAAAGGTGAACTTTCCCCCCAAAAAAGAAGCCCTTCTAGAGTATATTTAAGGAAAAGTAAAAAAGTTCTGGCTTTTGGAATAAGGAGAGGAAAATGAAAAAAAACAAACGTTAAAATGGCCATGGCATGAAGGGGTTAACGAGGCAAGAAATGTTTTTTTTTAAGTCAGTGAATGAGGGTGGAAAAAAAAGCTTGTGTTTAGAAATGCGCTTTGGAAAAAGTTGATTGTTTTTTGTATTTTCCATGTCATCATCCATGGCCTGCTGCAGCTGCTGTGCAGGGGCTAATCAATCATATGCTAATCATCTTGTGTGTAGGCTCTGCCACTGAGCATATGTGCTGCCGAAGCTAGCACAAACTGCTAACCGACATGTCCGCTATATATAGTCCTATAAAAGTGAATATTTTAAATTAGGGAGATTTTTTTTTTAATCCGTTAATTCTGAAAGGTTTCATGTAGCACTCTATGAATGTTGCAGTTAAACTGTAAAGAAACTCATCAGGGAAAAAATAAGTAATAATTTGTCAGAAATTAATATGCAAATGAGATCAGTATGCAAATGTGATCGGCGCCGCACAGGATCCTGGGAGAACATGGGGCCTATTTCCTACTGTACAACGGCCATTACTATTGTACAGGGCCACACGGGGGAATTCCTAAGGTACATGGGGCATTACTACTGCACGCACAGGGGGCATTCCAATTTTACAGGGGCTCACAAGAGGCATTACTACTGTACAGGAGGTATTAGTATTGTACAGAGGCTCCTCACAGGGGGCAATACTACTGTACGAGGGGGCATTATTTTTGTACATAGGGGTCACAGTTGGGCAATACTACTGTACAGGGGGGCATTATTACTGTACTGGGGCTCACAGGGGTAATTACTACTGCACAACAGAGCATTACTACTGTACATGGGGTCAAAGGTGGGCATTACTACTGATCTTGGGGGCATTGCTATTGTACAGGGGGCATTACTACTGTGCAGGGGGCATTACTACTGTACAGGGGGCATTGCTACTGTGCAGGGGGCAGAACTACTGTACAGGGGGCATTACTACTGTACATGGGGTCACAAGTGGGCATTACTACTGATCATGGGGCATTACTACTGCACAAGGGGACACTACTGTTGTACAGGGGGCATTACTATTGTGAATGAGGGCATTACTGCTGTACATGGGGGCATTACTAGTGTACAGGAGCTCACAGAGAGTATTGCTACTGTACAATGGGACATTACTGCTGTACAGGGGCATTATAATTGTACAGGGGCTCACAGAGGGCATTATTACTGTACAGGAGGCATTACTCATGTACTGGGGAACACAGGGGGCATTACTACTGTACATCAGGTCATTACTACTGTAGAGGGGCTCATTGATAAGCATTACTTTTGTACATGGGGCTACTAATACTATACAGTGGCTCACAGGGGACAGTCTCTTGTTTTTATTTTCTCTCTGTTTATCTTTTTCAGGTTCCCATTTGTGGACTATGGCGGATTCCTTGGACTACGGCGGTCCTGCTATTTTTTTTTGTTTGTTTTAATAAAGTAGTGAATGATGGAAAGTGTTTATTTTAATAAATCATTTTGTTAATTTGTGTATGTTGTCTTTTTTTTATTACTGGGTTATTAATAGGGGTGCCTGATAGACGCCTCTCCATTACTATCCCATGGGCTTGCTGCCAGCTGACATTACACAGCTGACGTCAACCCCAGCTACCATTACTCCGATTGCCACCGCACCATGGCAATCAGGAAGAGGCGGGCAAAGCGTCAGAATTAGAGCATCTAGTCAGTGGCCCCGTGATGCGATCACGGGGCGCCGTTGTATTTCTATGACAGCTCGGGGTCAGATTATTACTCCTGATGCTGTCATGAATCACTTCCTGTGAGAGTCAACAGAATGCCAGCACTCTCAGGAGACCAGCATTTCTCCTGATCAGTGCGATGCTGCAGCATCGCTCTGAACAGGAAAAGCCATCGCAGTGTACAGTCATAAAGTCCTCTAGGGCAACTAGTAAAATCAGTAAAAAATATTAAAGAAATAAATAATTATGTAAAATATGAAAAAATAAAAGCTAAAGCTCAAATCAAATCCCCTTTTGCCTCATTGAAAGCAAAACAATTAAAAAACTAAAAAACAAAATTGAGACATCCCTGAGGTAACCAGGTGTCACAAAACAAGGTAACATCACTGTAACAGCTCGGGTCCTACATAACTGTGCCAGTCAGTACACACACACCAGGACACATACACTCCAAAACCAGGGCGGGAGACTCCCATAGAACCAGGTGACAGGGCTGGGCACTGTGAGCTAACAGGCAGACAACTGGGTAGGGAGAGATCAGACCTGGGGGGGGAGTGGATGGCCTGGGGAGAGTGGGAGAAGTCAGTTAGCGGGCTGGAGAGACTGAAAGTGAGCAGTCGCAAGGAGGAGAATGAGTTGTCAGTAAAGGTGTCAAGACAAAGGAATCTTGAGACACAGTGAAAAAAGCAAAGACCCCGCCAAGACCTAAGTAGAAACAGCAGCCACTCAGGGGAGAAAGTATCTGGAGAACGAGAGGTCAAGCTCCAGGGACAGTGGAATGCTGTGGGAGTGGAAATCCAGGGCTCCTAGTACTTTGCACGCACGGGGTGCAGATCCGAGAACAGACCGGGACTTCAAGCCGTCTATTAACTCTGCCAGGTGGGTGGGTTTCCAGGACTCATCTGCCACCATTAACATCCGAGGCATAAGCAGCAAAGGGAGGACCGGGACATATTCCCTTAAATAGTCCAAACTGCCTGCGGCAGGACCCAGACACCAGGAGGACCTCCAAGTGCTCCACGCCAGGGAGGACCCACACACACACACACAAGTGCATCGGTGGGCGAGTGGCACCAGGTCAGCTGGCACAGGGACACAGGACTTGGGCGCACCTGGGATCCAGCACCTCCCCAGGTTGCGAACCCAGCTGTAAGTAAAGCGACCAAACTGCACTCCCCTGTCTGGACTGAGGTATTTCACTGCACCTCCACATTAACCCCTACCTACCCCTGAGGAAAAGCCCTGCTCGCGTAGGGCTTCACCATCCACGCTGCCCCATCCATCACCCCCAGGGAAGAACGGCAGCGGTGGCCATGCCATCCCTGGCCGCGCACCGCGTGTGGCGTAGTCGGACTATTTTTATTATTTTTCCCATTTTATTTAAAAACTGATCAACGTGCCCCTGGATCTGGGACCCCTCGAGCCACGGATTGCCCGGATCCAAGCAGCTCGGCTGCCCCGGGGTGCGACAATACACATATTTGGTATTGCTGAGTTCAGAAATGCCTGGGCTATAAAAATATAAAAGCAATTAATCTGATTAGTACAAGGTGTAGCGAGAAAAAATATTCCAGATGACAAAATGATGGTTTTTGGTCATCGCAACATGGCACTAAAATGCAATAACAGGCGATCAAATCATCATATACAAATATGGTATAATTAAAAACATCAGCTCAAAACGCAAAAAAAAAAGCCGTCACTGAGCCCCAGATACCGAACAATGAGAATGCTACAGGTCTCCGAACATGGAGACAAGGCGCTATTCTTTTTTTGGACAAACTTCTGCTTTTTCTTCACCCTTTAGATAAAAGTAAAAGTATACATGTTTTGTATCTACGAACTCGCACCGGCCTGAGGCATCATAATGCCGGGTCACTTTTACCAAATTGTAAACATGGTGACAGAAAAAAAGCAAAAAAACCCCCCTAAATTGTGGAATTTCACTTTTTAATTACAATTTCTACACTTTTGGAATTTTTCTTCCAATACACTACATGGAAAAATGAAAAGGAAATAAAGTAAAATGGCCATGGCTTGAAGGGGTTAACAAGACCAGAAATGTTCTTACCTCAAAAAATGACGAAAAAAAAATACATTTGGGTTAATAAATGCATCAAAATATGGAACGCTTCACGAATTTGCATGGATGGAAGGTGACATTACATTTGTATAGGGGCACAAAGAGGTAATTTCTACTTTATAGGAGCACAGAGGGCAAACAATACCAATGAATGTGGCTGATAAAAGGGCCATTATTATTGTGTGGGTAAACAAATGGGGACATCACAACAGTATAGGGGGACAAAAGGGGGCACATAGGGTGTAATATAACTGTACAGCCCTAAGAGAAGCACAGTTACTGTGTAGGAACACAAACACAAAGGCGGACCAATGGTAATGGACGGTGGTCAAAGAGGGACATTGTTACTGTATAGGAACACGAAAAGGGGCATGAGTACAGTCTGGAGGACATAAAGTCATATCTAATATATAAAGCTGAATGTGTGTGTGTGTGTGTGTGTGTGTGTGTGTGTGTGTGTGTCCGGGATTGGCATCTGCACCGTCGCAGCTACAGCCACAAAAGTTTGCACACTCACACGTCTGGACCCCAAGAGCGTCATAGGCTATGTTTTGAGGGGAAGTTTTAACGCCGCGCTTTACAGTTATTCAACAAAAAACCTGCCTCCATTAAAGCGAATAGAGCTGGGAGCCACAGTGCAGCCAGAACTTCAGAAGAATGCGCAGACACGCCCTTAAATGGAATGTTGGCGTGTCACAATGCAGCCAGAGAAAGAGACAGACACAGACAGGGAAAGAGGCAGACACAGACAGGGAAAGAGTCAGACATAGACAGGGTAAGACACAGACACAAAGAGACAGATACAGACAAAAAGACAGACTGACAGGGAAAGAGAGACAGGGAAAGAGAGGGAAAGAGAGTGAAAGGTTAAGAGACAGACAGACAGGTAAAGAGACAGACAAAGAGACAGACAGACACAGGGAAACAGACAGAGAGGGAAAGAGACAGACAGGGTAAGAGACAGACAGGGAAAGAGAGGGAAAGAGACAGACAGGGTAAGAGACAGACAAAGACAGGTAAAGAGACAGACAAAGAGACAGACACAGGGAAAGTGACAGAGGGAAAGAGGGAAAGAGACAGACAGGGAAAGAGACAGACAGGGAAAGAGAGGGAAAGAGACAGACAGGGTAAGAGACAGACAAAGACAGGTAAAGAGACAGACAAAGAGACAGACACAGGGAAAGTGACAGAGGGAAAGAGGGAAAGAGACAGACAGGGAAAGAGACAGACAGGGAAAGAGAGGGAAAGAGACAGACAGGGAAAGAGACAGACAGGGAAAGTGACAGAGAGACAGAGACAGACAGAGAAAGAGATAGATAGACAGACAGGGAAAGAGATTGAGACAGACGGAGAAAGAGACAGAGACAGTCAGAGACAGACAGGGAAAGACAGACAGACCAAGACAGAGAGAGAGAGAGACAGAGAGAGATATACAGAGGGGGAGACAGACAGAGAATGGGAGAGAAACAGAGAGACAGTTACTATCCCGGGAAGCGCCGGGTGCTACAGCTAGTATCTGTTAATAAGGGACGTTCCTGACATCACCGTTCATCGGAATTGCTGGTTTTCGCTGTGTGCTGCTTCTCAAACTCTATGGAGCCTTGTTCTGAGCCTCCATAGTCTTTGATCATTGTGCAACGTCTTGGTAAGCGCCGGACTACGTTGGACCTGCGTGGGAACTTTGCTTTTTAATAAATTGGTGAACTAGTGACTGTGTTTTGTTTTTATTTCTCTCTGTTTATGTTTTTCTGGTTTCCATTTGTGGACTATGGCGGATTCCTTGGACTACGGCAGTCCTGCTGCTTTTTTTTTATTTAGTAAAGTGGTGAATGATGGAAAGAGTTGGGGAGTGTTTATTTTAATAAAGTATTTTTTACTTGTGTGTATTTTTTTTATTACTGGGTTAGTAATGGGGGTGTCTGATAGACGCTTCTCCATTACTAATCCCTGGGCTTGATGTCAGCTGACACTACACAGCTGACATCAACCCCAACTACCATTACCCGATTGCCAGTGCACCAGGGACGAGCAGAGGCAAAGCACCAGAATTGGCGCATCTAATGTGATGTGCTACTTCTGGGGTGGCTGTGTGCTGCTATTTTTACTCTGAGAAGGCCCATGGTTATTGGCTCCTACTGCACTATGGCAATCAGGAAGAGCTGAGGAAAAGTGCCAGAATTGGCGCAGCTAATGTGATGCGCCACTTCTGGGGTGGATGCTTGCTGCTATTTTTAGTCTGGGAATGACCATGGTTATTTGCCCCTGCAGCACCAGGGCAATCAGGAAGAGCCAAAGCAAAGTGCTAACATCTATTGTGAGGTGCCACTTCTTGGATAGCTGTGGGACGCTATGTTTAGGCTGGGAAGGGGCCAATAATCATAGGCCATCCAAGCCTGATAATACCAGCCCCCAGCTGTCTGCTTGACCTTTGTAGTTCTCAAAAGTAAAGGGGTCCCTGTTTTTTTCTATTGATTTATTTAATCATAAATAGATGTCCAATAAGCTCCACAGGGTACAATTTTATTATATGTCGGCAGGTTTTGCAATTGAGGTAATACTTTTGGAGTTGATGTTAGCTTTGTAATGTCAGCTGTCATCAAGCCCATGGGGTTAGTATTGGAAAGGCGTCTATTAGACACCCCCATTGCTAACTCAGTAAGTATAAAGAGAAAAAAAACACACCCAAAAATAGTTTATTTGAAAAAAAAACACTCCAAACTCTTTCCTGTTTCACCAATTTATTTAAATAAAAACCCAGGCAGGTCAGATGTAGTCCTGGGAATCTGACGTAGTCCACAAATGGAAATATGAAGGACACAAAAAGAGAGAAAGCATTATTATATGTGGGGGGCTGTGCAGTTATTTGTCTGTTTTGGTATCTGCCTATATCTATATATTTTTTATGTCTAAAGTATTCATTGCTGTATAAAAAAAAACAAAATAGAAAAATGCAGGGGAAAAACAAATGCAAAAACGCGTAAATTTTCCCCGCCAAAAGATGCACCAAACACTTTACATGTGCACAGAGCCTAAAGGGGGCTTTACACGCTGCGGTATCGGTACCGATATCGCTAGCGATCGTACCCACCCCTGTCGGTTGTGCGTCACGGGCAAATCGCTGCCCGTGACGCACAACATCGCTAACACCCGTCACACTACTTACCTGCCCTGCGACGTCGCTGTGGCCGGCGATCCGCCTCCTTTCTAAGGGGCCGGCACACGGCAGCCGTCCAATAGAAGCGGAGGGGCGGAGATGAGCGGGACGTAACATCCCGCCCACCTCCTTCCTTCCGCATTGCCAGCGGAGGCAGGTGAGGAGATGTTTGTCGCTTCTGCGGTGTCACACACCGCGATGTGTGCTGCCGCAGGAAAGACAAGCAACCTCGTTACTCACCAGACAACGATCTTTGGTGTTTGGACGACCTCTCAAAAACCAACGATTTTTACCACTTTTGCGATCGTTGTAGGTCGCTCGTACGTGTTACACGCTGCGATGATGCTAACGACGCCGGATGTGCGTCACAAACACCGTGACCCCGACGATAAATCGTTAGCGATGTCGCAGCGCGTAAAGCACCCTTTACATTGTAATAAAATACATTATATTTACCCCCAAATTTTATCAGTAAAAAGTCAGTTCAGGGTACAAATAAAATAAGCCCTCACACAGCCCCAGATCCCCAAAAATTAAAACTGTTACGGTCCTTGGAAAAAAAAAAACAATTTTTTTTTTTTACTTATTTCAGAATTTTTTTTGACTACTTAAATAAAATAAAACAATCTAGATGTTTGGTCTGTATGAACTCGTACTGACCTGGGGAATGATACCACCAGGTGAGTTTTATTATATAGTGAACATGGTATATAAAAAGCCAAAAAACAATGCGGAATTGCACTTTGTTAGCAATTTCAGTGCACTTGGATTTTTTTTTTACCATTTTCCACTCCTTTCTATGGTAAAATCAATGATGTCAGTGAAAAGGTGAACTTTCCCCCCAAAAAAGAAGCCCTTCTAGAGTATATTTAAGGAAAAGTAAAAAAGTTCTGGCTTTTGGAATAAGGAGAGGAAAATGAAAAAAAACAAACGTTAAAATGGCCATGGCATGAAGGGGTTAACGAGGCAAGAAATGTTTTTTTTTAAGTCAGTGAATGAGGGTGGAAAAAAAAGCTTGTGTTTAGAAATGCGCTTTGGAAAAAGTTGATTGTTTTTTGTATTTTCCATGTCATCATCCATGGCCTGCTGCAGCTGCTGTGCAGGGGCTAATCAATCATATGCTAATCATCTTGTGTGTAGGCTCTGCCACTGAGCATATGTGCTGCCGAAGCTAGCACAAACTGCTAACCGACATGTCCGCTATATATAGTCCTATAAAAGTGAATATTTTAAATTAGGGAGATTTTTTTTTTTAATCAGTTAATTCTGAAAGGTTTCATGTAGCACTCTATGAATGTTGCAGTTAAACTGTAAAGAAACTCATCAGGGAAAAAATAAGTAATAATTTGTCAGAAATTAATATGCAAATGAGATCAGTATGCAAATGTGATCGGCGCCGCACAGGATCCTGGGAGAACATGGGGCCTATTTCCTACTGTACAACGGCCATTACTATTGTACAGGGCCACACGGGGGAATTCCTAAGGTACATGGGGCATTACTACTGCACGCACAGGGGGCATTCCAATTTTACAGGGGCTCACAAGAGGCATTACTACTGTACAGGAGGTATTAGTATTGTACAGAGGCTCCTCACAGGGGGCAATACTACTGTACGAGGGGGCATTATTTTTGTACATAGGGGTCACAGTTGGGCAATACTACTGTACAGGGGGGCATTATTACTGTACTGGGGCTCACAGGGGTAATTACTACTGCACAACAGAGCATTACTACTGTACATGGGGTCAAAGGTGGGCATTACTACTGATCTTGGGGGCATTGCTATTGTACAGGGGGCATTACTACTGTGCAGGGGGCATTACTACTGTACAGGGGGCATTGCTACTGTGCAGGGGGCAGAACTACTGTACAGGGGGCATTACTACTGTACATGGGGTCACAAGTGGGCATTACTACTGATCATGGGGCATTACTACTGCACAAGGGGACACTACTGTTGTACAGGGGGCATTACTATTGTGAATGAGGGCATTACTGCTGTACATGGGGGCATTACTAGTGTACAGGAGCTCACAGAGAGTATTGCTACTGTACAATGGGACATTACTGCTGTACAGGGGCATTATAATTGTACAGGGGCTCACAGAGGGCATTATTACTGTACAGGAGGCATTACTCATGTACTGGGGAACACAGGGGGCATTACTACTGTACATCAGGTCATTACTACTGTAGAGGGGCTCATTGATAAGCATTACTTTTGTACATGGGGCTACTAATACTATACAGTGGCTCACAGGGGACAGTCTCTTGTTTTTATTTTCTCTCTGTTTATCTTTTTCAGGTTCCCATTTGTGGACTATGGCGGATTCCTTGGACTACGGCGGTCCTGCTATTTTTTTTTGTTTGTTTTAATAAAGTAGTGAATGATGGAAAGTGTTTATTTTAATAAATCATTTTGTTAATTTGTGTATGTTGTCTTTTTTTTATTACTGGGTTATTAATAGGGGTGCCTGATAGACGCCTCTCCATTACTATCCCATGGGCTTGCTGCCAGCTGACATTACACAGCTGACGTCAACCCCAGCTACCATTACTCCGATTGCCACCGCACCATGGCAATCAGGAAGAGGCGGGCAAAGCGTCAGAATTAGAGCATCTAGTCAGTGGCCCCGTGATGCGATCACGGGGCGCCGTTGTATTTCTATGACAGCTCGGGGTCAGATTATTACTCCTGATGCTGTCATGAATCACTTCCTGTGAGAGTCAACAGAATGCCAGCACTCTCAGGAGACCAGCATTTCTCCTGATCAGTGCGATGCTGCAGCATCGCTCTGAACAGGAAAAGCCATCGCAGTGTACAGTCATAAAGTCCTCTAGGGCAACTAGTAAAATCAGTAAAAAATATTAAAGAAATAAATAATTATGTAAAATATGAAAAAATAAAAGCTAAAGCTCAAATCAAATCCCCTTTTGCCTCATTGAAAGCAAAACAATTAAAAAACTAAAAAACAAAATTGAGACATCCCTGAGGTAACCAGGTGTCACAAAACAAGGTAACATCACTGTAACAGCTCGGGTCCTACATAACTGTGCCAGTCAGTACACACACACCAGGACACATACACTCCAAAACCAGGGCGGGAGACTCCCATAGAACCAGGTGACAGGGCTGGGCACTGTGAGCTAACAGGCAGACAACTGGGTAGGGAGAGATCAGACCTGGGGGGGGAGTGGATGGCCTGGGGAGAGTGGGAGAAGTCAGTTAGCGGGCTGGAGAGACTGAAAGTGAGCAGTCGCAAGGAGGAGAATGAGTTGTCAGTAAAGGTGTCAAGACAAAGGAATCTTGAGACACAGTGAAAAAAGCAAAGACCCCGCCAAGACCTAAGTAGAAACAGCAGCCACTCAGGGGAGAAAGTATCTGGAGAACGAGACGTCAAGCTCCAGGGACAGTGGAATGCTGTGGGAGTGGAAATCCAGGGCTCCTAGTACTTTGCACGCACGGGGTGCAGATCCGAGAACAGACCGGGACTTCAAGCCGTCTATTAACTCTGCCAGGTGGGTGGGTTTCCAGGACTCATCTGCCACCATTAACATCCGAGGCATAAGCAGCAAAGGGAGGACCGGGACATATTCCCTTAAATAGTCCAAACTGCCTGCGGCAGGACCCAGACACCAGGAGGACCTCCAAGTGCTCCACGCCAGGGAGGACCCACACACACACACACAAGTGCATCGGTGGGCGAGTGGCACCAGGTCAGCTGGCACAGGGACACAGGACTTGGGCGCACCTGGGATCCAGCACCTCCCCAGGTTGCGAACCCAGCTGTAAGTAAAGCGACCAAACTGCACTCCCCTGTCTGGACTGAGGTATTTCACTGCACCTCCACATTAACCCCTACCTACCCCTGAGGAAAAGCCCTGCTCGCGTAGGGCTTCACCATCCACGCTGCCCCATCCATCACCCCCAGGGAAGAACGGCAGCGGTGGCCATGCCATCCCTGGCCGCGCACCGCGTGTGGCGTAGTCGGACTATTTTTATTATTTTTCCCATTTTATTTAAAAACTGATCAACGTGCCCCTGGATCTGGGACCCCTCGAGCCACGGATTGCCCGGATCCAAGCAGCTCGGCTGCCCCGGGGTGCGACAATACACATATTTGGTATTGCTGAGTTCAGAAATGCCTGGGCTATAAAAATATAAAAGCAATTAATCTGATTAGTACAAGGTGTAGCGAGAAAAAATATTCCAGATGACAAAATGATGGTTTTTGGTCATCGCAACATGGCACTAAAATGCAATAACAGGCGATCAAATCATCATATACAAATATGGTATAATTAAAAACATCAGCTCAAAACGCAAAAAAAAAAGCCGTCACTGAGCCCCAGATACCGAACAATGAGAATGCTACAGGTCTCCGAACATGGAGACAAGGCGCTATTCTTTTTTTGGACAAACTTCTGCTTTTTCTTCACCCTTTAGATAAAAGTAAAAGTATACATGTTTTGTATCTACGAACTCGCACCGGCCTGAGGCATCATAATGCCGGGTCACTTTTACCAAATTGTAAACATGGTGACAGAAAAAAAGCAAAAAAACCCCCCTAAATTGTGGAATTTCACTTTTTAATTACAATTTCTACACTTTTGGAATTTTTCTTCCAATACACTACATGGAAAAATGAAAAGGAAATAAAGTAAAATGGCCATGGCTTGAAGGGGTTAACAAGACCAGAAATGTTCTTACCTCAAAAAATGACGAAAAAAAAATACATTTGGGTTAATAAATGCATCAAAATATGGAACGCTTCACGAATTTGCATGGATGGAAGGTGACATTACATTTGTATAGGGGCACAAAGAGGTAATTTCTACTTTATAGGAGCACAGAGGGCAAACAATACCAATGAATGTGGCTGATAAAAGGGCCATTATTATTGTGTGGGTAAACAAATGGGGACATCACAACAGTATAGGGGGACAAAAGGGGGCACATAGGGTGTAATATAACTGTACAGCCCTAAGAGAAGCACAGTTACTGTGTAGGAACACAAACACAAAGGCGGACCAATGGTAATGGACGGTGGTCAAAGAGGGACATTGTTACTGTATAGGAACACGAAAAGGGGCATGAGTACAGTCTGGAGGACATAAAGTCATATCTAATATATAAAGCTGAATGTGTGTGTGTGTGTGTGTGTGTGTGTGTGTGTGTGTGTGTGTCCGGGATTGGCATCTGCACCGTCGCAGCTACAGCCACAAAAGTTTGCACACTCACACGTCTGGACCCCAAGAGCGTCATAGGCTATGTTTTGAGGGGAAGTTTTAACGCCGCGCTTTACAGTTATTCAACAAAAAACCTGCCTCCATTAAAGCGAATAGAGCTGGGAGCCACAGTGCAGCCAGAACTTCAGAAGAATGCGCAGACACGCCCTTAAATGGAATGTTGGCGTGTCACAATGCAGCCAGAGAAAGAGACAGACACAGACAGGGAAAGAGGCAGACACAGACAGGGAAAGAGTCAGACATAGACAGGGTAAGACACAGACACAAAGAGACAGATACAGACAAAAAGACAGACTGACAGGGAAAGAGAGACAGGGAAAGAGAGGGAAAGAGAGTGAAAGGTTAAGAGACAGACAGACAGGTAAAGAGACAGACAAAGAGACAGACAGACACAGGGAAACAGACAGAGAGGGAAAGAGACAGACAGGGTAAGAGACAGACAGGGAAAGAGAGGGAAAGAGACAGACAGGGTAAGAGACAGACAAAGACAGGTAAAGAGACAGACAAAGAGACAGACACAGGGAAAGTGACAGAGGGAAAGAGGGAAAGAGACAGACAGGGAAAGAGACAGACAGGGAAAGAGAGGGAAAGAGACAGACAGGGTAAGAGACAGACAAAGACAGGTAAAGAGACAGACAAAGAGACAGACACAGGGAAAGTGACAGAGGGAAAGAGGGAAAGAGACAGACAGGGAAAGAGACAGACAGGGAAAGAGAGGGAAAGAGACAGACAGGGAAAGAGACAGACAGGGAAAGTGACAGAGAGACAGAGACAGACAGAGAAAGAGATAGATAGACAGACAGGGAAAGAGATTGAGACAGACGGAGAAAGAGACAGAGACAGTCAGAGACAGACAGGGAAAGACAGACAGACCAAGACAGAGAGAGAGAGACAGAGAGAGATATACAGAGGGGGAGACAGACAGAGAATGGGAGAGAAACAGAGAGACAGTTACTATCCCGGGAAGCGCCGGGTGCTACAGCTAGTATCTGTTAATAAGGGACGTTCCTGACATCACCGTTCATCGGAATTGCTGGTTTTCGCTGTGTGCTGCTTCTCAAACTCTATGGAGCCTTGTTCTGAGCCTCCATAGTCTTTGATCATTGTGCAACGTCTTGGTAAGCGCCGGACTACGTTGGACCTGCGTGGGAACTTTGCTTTTTAATAAATTGGTGAACTAGTGACTGTGTTTTGTTTTTATTTCTCTCTGTTTATGTTTTTCTGGTTTCCATTTGTGGACTATGGCGGATTCCTTGGACTACGGCAGTCCTGCTGCTTTTTTTTTATTTAGTAAAGTGGTGAATGATGGAAAGAGTTGGGGAGTGTTTATTTTAATAAAGTATTTTTTACTTGTGTGTATTTTTTTTATTACTGGGTTAGTAATGGGGGTGTCTGATAGACGCTTCTCCATTACTAATCCCTGGGCTTGATGTCAGCTGACACTACACAGCTGACATCAACCCCAACTACCATTACCCGATTGCCAGTGCACCAGGGACGAGCAGAGGCAAAGCACCAGAATTGGCGCATCTAATGTGATGTGCTACTTCTGGGGTGGCTGTGTGCTGCTATTTTTACTCTGAGAAGGCCCATGGTTATTGGCTCCTACTGCACTATGGCAATCAGGAAGAGCTGAGGAAAAGTGCCAGAATTGGCGCAGCTAATGTGATGCGCCACTTCTGGGGTGGATGCTTGCTGCTATTTTTAGTCTGGGAATGACCATGGTTATTTGCCCCTGCAGCACCAGGGCAATCAGGAAGAGCCAAAGCAAAGTGCTAACATCTATTGTGAGGTGCCACTTCTTGGATAGCTGTGGGACGCTATGTTTAGGCTGGGAAGGGGCCAATAATCATAGGCCATCCAAGCCTGATAATACCAGCCCCCAGCTGTCTGCTTGACCTTTGTAGTTCTCAAAAGTAAAGGGGTCCCTGTTTTTTTCTATTGATTTATTTAATCATAAATAGATGTCCAATAAGCTCCACAGGGTACAATTTTATTATATGTCGGCAGGTTTTGCAATTGAGGTAATACTTTTGGAGTTGATGTTAGCTTTGTAATGTCAGCTGTCATCAAGCCCATGGGGTTAGTATTGGAAAGGCGTCTATTAGACACCCCCATTGCTAACTCAGTAAGTATAAAGAGAAAAAAAACACACCCAAAAATAGTTTATTTGAAAAAAAAACACTCCAAACTCTTTCCTGTTTCACCAATTTATTTAAATAAAAACCCAGGCAGGTCAGATGTAGTCCTGGGAATCTGACGTAGTCCACAAATGGAAATATGAAGGACACAAAAAGAGAGAAAGCATTATTATATGTGGGGGGCTGTGCAGTTATTTGTCTGTTTTGGTATCTGCCTATATCTATATATTTTTTATGTCTAAAGTATTCATTGCTGTATAAAAAAAAACAAAATAGAAAAATGCAGGGGAAAAACAAATGCAAAAACGCGTAAATTTTCCCCGCCAAAAGATGCACCAAACACTTTACATGTGCACAGAGCCTAAAGGGGGCTTTACACGCTGCGGTATCGGTACCGATATCGCTAGCGATCGTACCCACCCCTGTCGGTTGTGCGTCACGGGCAAATCGCTGCCCGTGACGCACAACATCGCTAACACCCGTCACACTACTTACCTGCCCTGCGACGTCGCTGTGGCCGGCGATCCGCCTCCTTTCTAAGGGGCCGGCACACGGCAGCCGTCCAATAGAAGCGGAGGGGCGGAGATGAGCGGGACGTAACATCCCGCCCACCTCCTTCCTTCCGCATTGCCAGCGGAGGCAGGTGAGGAGATGTTTGTCGCTTCTGCGGTGTCACACACCGCGATGTGTGCTGCCGCAGGAAAGACAAGCAACCTCGTTACTCACCAGACAACGATCTTTGGTGTTTGGACAACCTCTCAAAAACCAACGATTTTTACCACTTTTGCGATCGTTGTAGGTCGCTCGTACGTGTTACACGCTGCGATGATGCTAACGACGCCGGATGTGCGTCACAAACACCGTGACCCCGACGATAAATCGTTAGCGATGTCGCAGCGCGTAAAGCACCCTTTACATTGTAATAAAATACATTATATTTACCCCCAAATTTTATCAGTAAAAAGTCAGTTCAGGGTACAAATAAAATAAGCCCTCACACAGCCCCAGATCCCCAAAAATTAAAACTGTTACGGTCCTTGGAAAAAAAAAAAAAATTTTTTTTTTTTACTTATTTCAGAATTTTTTTTGACTACTTAAATAAAATAAAACAATCTAGATGTTTGGTCTGTATGAACTCGTACTGACCTGGGGAATGATACCACCAGGTGAGTTTTATTATATAGTGAACATGGTATATAAAAAGCCAAAAAACAATGCGGAATTGCACTTTGTTAGCAATTTCAGTGCACTTGGATTTTTTTTTTACCATTTTCCACTCCTTTCTATGGTAAAATCAATGATGTCAGTGAAAAGGTGAACTTTCCCCCCAAAAAAGAAGCCCTTCTAGAGTATATTTAAGGAAAAGTAAAAAAGTTCTGGCTTTTGGAATAAGGAGAGGAAAATGAAAAAAAACAAACGTTAAAATGGCCATGGCATGAAGGGGTTAACGAGGCAAGAAATGTTTTTTTTTAAGTCAGTGAATGAGGGTGGAAAAAAAAGCTTGTGTTTAGAAATGCGCTTTGGAAAAAGTTGATTGTTTTTTGTATTTTCCATGTCATCATCCATGGCCTGCTGCAGCTGCTGTGCAGGGGCTAATCAATCATATGCTAATCATCTTGTGTGTAGGCTCTGCCACTGAGCATATGTGCTGCCGAAGCTAGCACAAACTGCTAACCGACATGTCCGCTATATATAGTCCTATAAAAGTGAATATTTTAAATTAGGGAGATTTTTTTTTTAATCAGTTAATTCTGAAAGGTTTCATGTAGCACTCTATGAATGTTGCAGTTAAACTGTAAAGAAACTCATCAGGGAAAAAATAAGTAATAATTTGTCAGAAATTAATATGCAAATGAGATCAGTATGCAAATGTGATCGGCGCCGCACAGGATCCTGGGAGAACATGGGGCCTATTTCCTACTGTACAACGGCCATTACTATTGTACAGGGCCACACGGGGGAATTCCTAAGGTACATGGGGCATTACTACTGCACGCACAGGGGGCATTCCAATTTTACAGGGGCTCACAAGAGGCATTACTACTGTACAGGAGGTATTAGTATTGTACAGAGGCTCCTCACAGGGGGCAATACTACTGTACGAGGGGGCATTATTTTTGTACATAGGGGTCACAGTTGGGCAATACTACTGTACAGGGGGGCATTATTACTGTACTGGGGCTCACAGGGGTAATTACTACTGCACAACAGAGCATTACTACTGTACATGGGGTCAAAGGTGGGCATTACTACTGATCTTGGGGGCATTGCTATTGTACAGGGGGCATTACTACTGTGCAGGGGGCATTACTACTGTACAGGGGGCATTGCTACTGTGCAGGGGGCAGAACTACTGTACAGGGGGCATTACTACTGTACATGGGGTCACAAGTGGGCATTACTACTGATCATGGGGCATTACTACTGCACAAGGGGACACTACTGTTGTACAGGGGGCATTACTATTGTGAATGAGGGCATTACTGCTGTACATGGGGGCATTACTAGTGTACAGGAGCTCACAGAGAGTATTGCTACTGTACAATGGGACATTACTGCTGTACAGGGGCATTATAATTGTACAGGGGCTCACAGAGGGCATTATTACTGTACAGGAGGCATTACTCATGTACTGGGGAACACAGGGGGCATTACTACTGTACATCAGGTCATTACTACTGTAGAGGGGCTCATTGATAAGCATTACTTTTGTACATGGGGCTACTAATACTATACAGTGGCTCACAGGGGACAGTCTCTTGTTTTTATTTTCTCTCTGTTTATCTTTTTCAGGTTCCCATTTGTGGACTATGGCGGATTCCTTGGACTACGGCGGTCCTGCTATTTTTTTTTGTTTGTTTTAATAAAGTAGTGAATGATGGAAAGTGTTTATTTTAATAAATCATTTTGTTAATTTGTGTATGTTGTCTTTTTTTTATTACTGGGTTATTAATAGGGGTGCCTGATAGACGCCTCTCCATTACTATCCCATGGGCTTGCTGCCAGCTGACATTACACAGCTGACGTCAACCCCAGCTACCATTACTCCGATTGCCACCGCACCATGGCAATCAGGAAGAGGCGGGCAAAGCGTCAGAATTAGAGCATCTAGTCAGTGGCCCCGTGATGCGATCACGGGGCGCCGTTGTATTTCTATGACAGCTCGGGGTCAGATTATTACTCCTGATGCTGTCATGAATCACTTCCTGTGAGAGTCAACAGAATGCCAGCACTCTCAGGAGACCAGCATTTCTCCTGATCAGTGCGATGCTGCAGCATCGCTCTGAACAGGAAAAGCCATCGCAGTGTACAGTCATAAAGTCCTCTAGGGCAACTAGTAAAATCAGTAAAAAATATTAAAGAAATAAATAATTATGTAAAATATGAAAAAATAAAAGCTAAAGCTCAAATCAAATCCCCTTTTGCCTCATTGAAAGCAAAACAATTAAAAAACTAAAAAACAAAATTGAGACATCCCTGAGGTAACCAGGTGTCACAAAACAAGGTAACATCACTGTAACAGCTCGGGTCCTACATAACTGTGCCAGTCAGTACACACACACCAGGACACATACACTCCAAAACCAGGGCGGGAGACTCCCATAGAACCAGGTGACAGGGCTGGGCACTGTGAGCTAACAGGCAGACAACTGGGTAGGGAGAGATCAGACCTGGGGGGGGAGTGGATGGCCTGGGGAGAGTGGGAGAAGTCAGTTAGCGGGCTGGAGAGACTGAAAGTGAGCAGTCGCAAGGAGGAGAATGAGTTGTCAGTAAAGGTGTCAAGACAAAGGAATCTTGAGACACAGTGAAAAAAGCAAAGACCCCGCCAAGACCTAAGTAGAAACAGCAGCCACTCAGGGGAGAAAGTATCTGGAGAACGAGAGGTCAAGCTCCAGGGACAGTGGAATGCTGTGGGAGTGGAAATCCAGGGCTCCTAGTACTTTGCACGCACGGGGTGCAGATCCGAGAACAGACCGGGACTTCAAGCCGTCTATTAACTCTGCCAGGTGAATGGGTTTCCAGGACTCATCTGCCACCATTAACATCCGAGGCATAAGCAGCAAAGGGAGGACCGGGACATATTCCCTTAAATAGTCCAAACTGCCTGCGGCAGGACCCAGACACCAGGAGGACCTCCAAGTGCTCCACGCCAGGGAGGACCCACACACACACACACAAGTGCATCGGTGGGCGAGTGGCACCAGGTCAGCTGGCACAGGGACACAGGACTTGGGCGCACCTGGGATCCAGCACCTCCCCAGGTTGCGAACCCAGCTGTAAGTAAAGCGACCAAACTGCACTCCCCTGTCTGGACTGAGGTATTTCACTGCACCTCCACATTAACCCCTACCTACCCCTGAGGAAAAGCCCTGCTCGCGTAGGGCTTCACCATCCACGCTGCCCCATCCATCACCCCCAGGGAAGAACGGCAGCGGTGGCCATGCCATCCCTGGCCGCGCACCGCGTGTGGCGTAGTCGGACTATTTTTATTATTTTTCCCATTTTATTTAAAAACTGATCAACGTGCCCCTGGATCTGGGACCCCTCGAGCCACGGATTGCCCGGATCCAAGCAGCTCGGCTGCCCCGGGGTGCGACAATACACATATTTGGTATTGCTGAGTTCAGAAATGCCTGGGCTATAAAAATATAAAAGCAATTAATCTGATTAGTACAAGGTGTAGCGAGAAAAAATATTCCAGATGACAAAATGATGGTTTTTGGTCATCGCAACATGGCACTAAAATGCAATAACAGGCGATCAAATCATCATATACAAATATGGTATAATTAAAAACATCAGCTCAAAACGCAAAAAAAAAAGCCGTCACTGAGCCCCAGATACCGAACAATGAGAATGCTACAGGTCTCCGAACATGGAGACAAGGCGCTATTCTTTTTTTGGACAAACTTCTGCTTTTTCTTCACCCTTTAGATAAAAGTAAAAGTATACATGTTTTGTATCTACGAACTCGCACCGGCCTGAGGCATCATAATGCCGGGTCACTTTTACCAAATTGTAAACATGGTGACAGAAAAAAAGCAAAAAAAACCCCCTAAATTGTGGAATTTCACTTTTTAATTACAATTTCTACACTTTTGGAATTTTTCTTCCAATACACTACATGGAAAAATGAAAAGGAAATAAAGTAAAATGGCCATGGCTTGAAGGGGTTAACAAGACCAGAAATGTTCTTACCTCAAAAAATGACGAAAAAAAAATACATTTGGGTTAATAAATGCATCAAAATATGGAACGCTTCACGAATTTGCATGGATGGAAGGTGACATTACATTTGTATAGGGGCACAAAGAGGTAATTTCTACTTTATAGGAGCACAGAGGGCAAACAATACCAATGAATGTGGCTGATAAAAGGGCCATTATTATTGTGTGGGTAAACAAATGGGGACATCACAACAGTATAGGGGGACAAAAGGGGGCACATAGGGTGTAATATAACTGTACAGCCCTAAGAGAAGCACAGTTACTGTGTAGGAACACAAACACAAAGGCGGACCAATGGTAATGGACGGTGGTCAAAGAGGGACATTGTTACTGTATAGGAACACGAAAAGGGGCATGAGTACAGTCTGGAGGACATAAAGTCATATCTAATATATAAAGCTGAATGTGTGTGTGTGTGTGTGTGTGTGTGTGTGTCCGGGATTGGCATCTGCACCGTCGCAGCTACAGCCACAAAAGTTTGCACACTCACACGTCTGGACCCCAAGAGCGTCATAGGCTATGTTTTGAGGGGAAGTTTTAACGCCGCGCTTTACAGTTATTCAACAAAAAACCTGCCTCCATTAAAGCGAATAGAGCTGGGAGCCACAGTGCAGCCAGAACTTCAGAAGAATGCGCAGACACGCCCTTAAATGGAATGTTGGCGTGTCACAATGCAGCCAGAGAAAGAGACAGACACAGACAGGGAAAGAGGCAGACACAGACAGGGAAAGAGTCAGACATAGACAGGGTAAGACACAGACACAAAGAGACAGATACAGACAAAAAGACAGACTGACAGGGAAAGAGAGACAGGGAAAGAGAGGGAAAGAGAGTGAAAGGTTAAGAGACAGACAGACAGGTAAAGAGACAGACAAAGAGACAGACAGACACAGGGAAACAGACAGAGAGGGAAAGAGACAGACAGGGTAAGAGACAGACAGGGAAAGAGAGGGAAAGAGACAGACAGGGTAAGAGACAGACAAAGACAGGTAAAGAGACAGACAAAGAGACAGACACAGGGAAAGTGACAGAGGGAAAGAGGGAAAGAGACAGACAGGGAAAGAGACAGACAGGGAAAGAGAGGGAAAGAGACAGACAGGGTAAGAGACAGACAAAGACAGGTAAAGAGACAGACAAAGAGACAGACACAGGGAAAGTGACAGAGGGAAAGAGGGAAAGAGACAGACAGGGAAAGAGACAGACAGGGAAAGAGAGGGAAAGAGACAGACAGGGAAAGAGACAGACAGGGAAAGTGACAGAGAGACAGAGACAGACAGAGAAAGAGATAGATAGACAGACAGGGAAAGAGATTGAGACAGACGGAGAAAGAGACAGAGACAGTCAGAGACAGACAGGGAAAGACAGACAGACCAAGACAGAGAGAGAGAGAGACAGAGAGAGATATACAGAGGGGGAGACAGACAGAGAATGGGAGAGAAACAGAGAGACAGTTACTATCCCGGGAAGCGCCGGGTGCTACAGCTAGTATCTGTTAATAAGGGACGTTCCTGACATCACCGTTCATCGGAATTGCTGGTTTTCGCTGTGTGCTGCTTCTCAAACTCTATGGAGCCTTGTTCTGAGCCTCCATAGTCTTTGATCATTGTGCAACGTCTTGGTAAGCGCCGGACTACGTTGGACCTGCGTGGGAACTTTGCTTTTTAATAAATTGGTGAACTAGTGACTGTGTCTTGTTTTTATTTCTCTCTGTTTATGTTTTTCTGGTTTCCATTTGTGGACTATGGCGGATTCCTTGGACTACGGCAGTCCTGCTGCTTTTTTTTTATTTAGTAAAGTGGTGAATGATGGAAAGAGTTGGGGAGTGTTTATTTTAATAAAGTATTTTTTACTTGTGTGTATTTTTTTTATTACTGGGTTAGTAATGGGGGTGTCTGATAGACGCTTCTCCATTACTAATCCCTGGGCTTGATGTCAGCTGACACTACACAGCTGACATCAACCCCAACTACCATTACCCGATTGCCAGTGCACCAGGGACGAGCAGAGGCAAAGCACCAGAATTGGCGCATCTAATGTGATGTGCTACTTCTGGGGTGGCTGTGTGCTGCTATTTTTACTCTGAGAAGGCCCATGGTTATTGGCTCCTACTGCACTATGGCAATCAGGAAGAGCTGAGGAAAAGTGCCAGAATTGGCGCAGCTAATGTGATGCGCCACTTCTGGGGTGGATGCTTGCTGCTATTTTTAGTCTGGGAATGACCATGGTTATTTGCCCCTGCAGCACCAGGGCAATCAGGAAGAGCCAAAGCAAAGTGCTAACATCTATTGTGAGGTGCCACTTCTTGGATAGCTGTGGGACGCTATGTTTAGGCTGGGAAGGGGCCAATAATCATAGGCCATCCAAGCCTGATAATACCAGCCCCCAGCTGTCTGCTTGACCTTTGTAGTTCTCAAAAGTAAAGGGGTCCCTGTTTTTTTCTATTGATTTATTTAATCATAAATAGATGTCCAATAAGCTCCACAGGGTACAATTTTATTATATGTCGGCAGGTTTTGCAATTGAGGTAATACTTTTGGAGTTGATGTTAGCTTTGTAATGTCAGCTGTCATCAAGCCCATGGGGTTAGTATTGGAAAGGCGTCTATTAGACACCCCCATTGCTAACTCAGTAAGTATAAAGAGAAAAAAAACACACCCAAAAATAGTTTATTTGAAAAAAAAACACTCCAAACTCTTTCCTGTTTCACCAATTTATTTAAATAAAAACCCAGGCAGGTCAGATGTAGTCCTGGGAATCTGACGTAGTCCACAAATGGAAATATGAAGGACACAAAAAGAGAGAAAGCATTATTATATGTGGGGGGCTGTGCAGTTATTTGTCTGTTTTGGTATCTGCCTATATCTATATATTTTTTATGTCTAAAGTATTCATTGCTGTATAAAAAAAAACAAAATAGAAAAATGCAGGGGAAAAACAAATGCAAAAACGCGTAAATTTTCCCCGCCAAAAGATGCACCAAACACTTTACATGTGCACAGAGCCTAAAGGGGGCTTTACACGCTGCGGTATCGGTACCGATATCGCTAGCGATCGTACCCACCCCTGTCGGTTGTGCGTCACGGGCAAATCGCTGCCCGTGACGCACAACATCGCTAACACCCGTCACACTACTTACCTGCCCTGCGACGTCGCTGTGGCCGGCGATCCGCCTCCTTTCTAAGGGGCCGGCACACGGCAGCCGTCCAATAGAAGCGGAGGGGCGGAGATGAGCGGGACGTAACATCCCGCCCACCTCCTTCCTTCCGCATTGCCAGCGGAGGCAGGTGAGGAGATGTTTGTCGCTTCTGCGGTGTCACACACCGCGATGTGTGCTGCCGCAGGAAAGACAAGCAACCTCGTTACTCACCAGACAACGATCTTTGGTGTTTGGACGACCTCTCAAAAACCAACGATTTTTACCACTTTTGCGATCGTTGTAGGTCGCTCGTACGTGTTACACGCTGCGATGATGCTAACGACGCCGGATGTGCGTCACAAACACCGTGACCCCGACGATAAATCGTTAGCGATGTCGCAGCGTGTAAAGCACCCTTTACATTGTAATAAAATACATTATATTTACCCCCAAATTTTATCAGTAAAAAGTCAGTTCAGGGTACAAATAAAATAAGCCCTCACACAGCCCCAGATCCCCAAAAATTAAAACTGTTACGGTCCTTGGAAAAAAAAAAACAATTTTTTTTTTTTACTTATTTCAGAATTTTTTTTGACTACTTAAATAAAATAAAACAATCTAGATGTTTGGTCTGTATGAACTCGTACTGACCTGGGGAATGATACCACCAGGTGAGTTTTATTATATAGTGAACATGGTATATAAAAAGCCAAAAAACAATGCGGAATTGCACTTTGTTAGCAATTTCAGTGCACTTGGATTTTTTTTTTACCATTTTCCACTCCTTTCTATGGTAAAATCAATGATGTCAGTGAAAAGGTGAACTTTCCCCCCAAAAAAGAAGCCCTTCTAGAGTATATTTAAGGAAAAGTAAAAAAGTTCTGGCTTTTGGAATAAGGAGAGGAAAATGAAAAAAAACAAACGTTAAAATGGCCATGGCATGAAGGGGTTAACGAGGCAAGAAATGTTTTTTTTTAAGTCAGTGAATGAGGGTGGAAAAAAAAGCTTGTGTTTAGAAATGCGCTTTGGAAAAAGTTGATTGTTTTTTGTATTTTCCATGTCATCATCCATGGCCTGCTGCAGCTGCTGTGCAGGGGCTAATCAATCATATGCTAATCATCTTGTGTGTAGGCTCTGCCACTGAGCATATGTGCTGCCGAAGCTAGCACAAACTGCTAACCGACATGTCCGCTATATATAGTCCTATAAAAGTGAATATTTTAAATTAGGGAGATTTTTTTTTTAATCAGTTAATTCTGAAAGGTTTCATGTAGCACTCTATGAATGTTGCAGTTAAACTGTAAAGAAACTCATCAGGGAAAAAATAAGTAATAATTTGTCAGAAATTAATATGCAAATGAGATCAGTATGCAAATGTGATCGGCGCCGCACAGGATCCTGGGAGAACATGGGGCCTATTTCCTACTGTACAACGGCCATTACTATTGTACAGGGCCACACGGGGGAATTCCTAAGGTACATGGGGCATTACTACTGCACGCACAGGGGGCATTCCAATTTTACAGGGGCTCACAAGAGGCATTACTACTGTACAGGAGGTATTAGTATTGTACAGAGGCTCCTCACAGGGGGCAATACTACTGTACGAGGGGGCATTATTTTTGTACATAGGGGTCACAGTTGGGCAATACTACTGTACAGGGGGGCATTATTACTGTACTGGGGCTCACAGGGGTAATTACTACTGCACAACAGAGCATTACTACTGTACATGGGGTCAAAGGTGGGCATTACTACTGATCTTGGGGGCATTGCTATTGTACAGGGGGCATTACTACTGTGCAGGGGGCATTACTACTGTACAGGGGGCATTGCTACTGTGCAGGGGGCAGAACTACTGTACAGGGGGCATTACTACTGTACATGGGGTCACAAGTGGGCATTACTACTGATCATGGGGCATTACTACTGCACAAGGGGACACTACTGTTGTACAGGGGGCATTACTATTGTGAATGAGGGCATTACTGCTGTACATGGGGGCATTACTAGTGTACAGGAGCTCACAGAGAGTATTGCTACTGTACAATGGGACATTACTGCTGTACAGGGGCATTATAATTGTACAGGGGCTCACAGAGGGCATTATTACTGTACAGGAGGCATTACTCATGTACTGGGGAACACAGGGGGCATTACTACTGTACATCAGGTCATTACTACTGTAGAGGGGCTCATTGATAAGCATTACTTTTGTACATGGGGCTACTAATACTATACAGTGGCTCACAGGGGACAGTCTCTTGTTTTTATTTTCTCTCTGTTTATCTTTTTCAGGTTCCCATTTGTGGACTATGGCGGATTCCTTGGACTACGGCGGTCCTGCTATTTTTTTTTGTTTGTTTTAATAAAGTAGTGAATGATGGAAAGTGTTTATTTTAATAAATCATTTTGTTAATTTGTGTATGTTGTCTTTTTTTTATTACTGGGTTATTAATAGGGGTGCCTGATAGACGCCTCTCCATTACTATCCCATGGGCTTGCTGCCAGCTGACATTACACAGCTGACGTCAACCCCAGCTACCATTACTCCGATTGCCACCGCACCATGGCAATCAGGAAGAGGCGGGCAAAGCGTCAGAATTAGAGCATCTAGTCAGTGGCCCCGTGATGCGATCACGGGGCGCCGTTGTATTTCTATGACAGCTCGGGGTCAGATTATTACTCCTGATGCTGTCATGAATCACTTCCTGTGAGAGTCAACAGAATGCCAGCACTCTCAGGAGACCAGCATTTCTCCTGATCAGTGCGATGCTGCAGCATCGCTCTGAACAGGAAAAGCCATCGCAGTGTACAGTCATAAAGTCCTCTAGGGCAACTAGTAAAATCAGTAAAAAATATTAAAGAAATAAATAATTATGTAAAATATGAAAAAATAAAAGCTAAAGCTCAAATCAAATCCCCTTTTGCCTCATTGAAAGCAAAACAATTAAAAAACTAAAAAACAAAATTGAGACATCCCTGAGGTAACCAGGTGTCACAAAACAAGGTAACATCACTGTAACAGCTCGGGTCCTACATAACTGTGCCAGTCAGTACACACACACCAGGACACATACACTCCAAAACCAGGGCGGGAGACTCCCATAGAACCAGGTGACAGGGCTGGGCACTGTGAGCTAACAGGCAGACAACTGGGTAGGGAGAGATCAGACCTGGGGGGGGAGTGGATGGCCTGGGGAGAGTGGGAGAAGTCAGTTAGCGGGCTGGAGAGACTGAAAGTGAGCAGTCGCAAGGAGGAGAATGAGTTGTCAGTAAAGGTGTCAAGACAAAGGAATCTTGAGACACAGTGAAAAAAGCAAAGACCCCGCCAAGACCTAAGTAGAAACAGCAGCCACTCAGGGGAGAAAGTATCTGGAGAACGAGAGGTCAAGCTCCAGGGACAGTGGAATGCTGTGGGAGTGGAAATCCAGGGCTCCTAGTACTTTGCACGCACGGGGTGCAGATCCGAGAACAGACCGGGACTTCAAGCCGTCTATTAACTCTGCCAGGTGGGTGGGTTTCCAGGACTCATCTGCCACCATTAACATCCGAGGCATAAGCAGCAAAGGGAGGACCGGGACATATTCCCTTAAATAGTCCAAACTGCCTGCGGCAGGACCCAGACACCAGGAGGACCTCCAAGTGCTCCACGCCAGGGAGGACCCACACACACACACACAAGTGCATCGGTGGGCGAGTGGCACCAGGTCAGCTGGCACAGGGACACAGGACTTGGGCGCACCTGGGATCCAGCACCTCCCCAGGTTGCGAACCCAGCTGTAAGTAAAGCGACCAAACTGCACTCCCCTGTCTGGACTGAGGTATTTCACTGCACCTCCACATTAACCCCTACCTACCCCTGAGGAAAAGCCCTGCTCGCGTAGGGCTTCACCATCCACGCTGCCCCATCCATCACCCCCAGGGAAGAACGGCAGCGGTGGCCATGCCATCCCTGGCCGCGCACCGCGTGTGGCGTAGTCGGACTATTTTTATTATTTTTCCCATTTTATTTAAAAACTGATCAACGTGCCCCTGGATCTGGGACCCCTCGAGCCACGGATTGCCCGGATCCAAGCAGCTCGGCTGCCCCGGGGTGCGACAATACACATATTTGGTATTGCTGAGTTCAGAAATGCCTGGGCTATAAAAATATAAAAGCAATTAATCTGATTAGTACAAGGTGTAGCGAGAAAAAATATTCCAGATGACAAAATGATGGTTTTTGGTCATCGCAACATGGCACTAAAATGCAATAACAGGCGATCAAATCATCATATACAAATATGGTATAATTAAAAACATCAGCTCAAAACGCAAAAAAAAAAGCCGTCACTGAGCCCCAGATACCGAACAATGAGAATGCTACAGGTCTCCGAACATGGAGACAAGGCGCTATTCTTTTTTTGGACAAACTTCTGCTTTTTCTTCACCCTTTAGATAAAAGTAAAAGTATACATGTTTTGTATCTACGAACTCGCACCGGCCTGAGGCATCATAATGCCGGGTCACTTTTACCAAATTGTAAACATGGTGACAGAAAAAAAGCAAAAAAACCCCCCTAAATTGTGGAATTTCACTTTTTAATTACAATTTCTACACTTTTGGAATTTTTCTTCCAATACACTACATGGAAAAATGAAAAGGAAATAAAGTAAAATGGCCATGGCTTGAAGGGGTTAACAAGACCAGAAATGTTCTTACCTCAAAAAATGACGAAAAAAAAATACATTTGGGTTAATAAATGCATCAAAATATGGAACGCTTCACGAATTTGCATGGATGGAAGGTGACATTACATTTGTATAGGGGCACAAAGAGGTAATTTCTACTTTATAGGAGCACAGAGGGCAAACAATACCAATGAATGTGGCTGATAAAAGGGCCATTATTATTGTGTGGGTAAACAAATGGGGACATCACAACAGTATAGGGGGACAAAAGGGGGCACATAGGGTGTAATATAACTGTACAGCCCTAAGAGAAGCACAGTTACTGTGTAGGAACACAAACACAAAGGCGGACCAATGGTAATGGACGGTGGTCAAAGAGGGACATTGTTACTGTATAGGAACACGAAAAGGGGCATGAGTACAGTCTGGAGGACATAAAGTCATATCTAATATATAAAGCTGAATGTGTGTGTGTGTGTGTGTGTGTGTGTGTGTGTGTGTGTGTGTGTGTGTGTGTGTCCGGGATTGGCATCTGCACCGTCGCAGCTACAGCCACAAAAGTTTGCACACTCACACGTCTGGACCCCAAGAGCGTCATAGGCTATGTTTTGAGGGGAAGTTTTAACGCCGCGCTTTACAGTTATTCAACAAAAAACCTGCCTCCATTAAAGCGAATAGAGCTGGGAGCCACAGTGCAGCCAGAACTTCAGAAGAATGCGCAGACACGCCCTTAAATGGAATGTTGGCGTGTCACAATGCAGCCAGAGAAAGAGACAGACACAGACAGGGAAAGAGGCAGACACAGACAGGGAAAGAGTCAGACATAGACAGGGTAAGACACAGACACAAAGAGACAGATACAGACAAAAAGACAGACTGACAGGGAAAGAGAGACAGGGAAAGAGAGGGAAAGAGAGTGAAAGGTTAAGAGACAGACAGACAGGTAAAGAGACAGACAAAGAGACAGACAGACACAGGGAAACAGACAGAGAGGGAAAGAGACAGACAGGGTAAGAGACAGACAGGGAAAGAGAGGGAAAGAGACAGACAGGGTAAGAGACAGACAAAGACAGGTAAAGAGACAGACAAAGAGACAGACACAGGGAAAGTGACAGAGGGAAAGAGGGAAAGAGACAGACAGGGAAAGAGACAGACAGGGAAAGAGAGGGAAAGAGACAGACAGGGTAAGAGACAGACAAAGACAGGTAAAGAGACAGACAAAGAGACAGACACAGGGAAAGTGACAGAGGGAAAGAGGGAAAGAGACAGACAGGGAAAGAGACAGACAGGGAAAGAGAGGGAAAGAGACAGACAGGGAAAGAGACAGACAGGGAAAGTGACAGAGAGACAGAGACAGACAGAGAAAGAGATAGATAGACAGACAGGGAAAGAGATTGAGACAGACGGAGAAAGAGACAGAGACAGTCAGAGACAGACAGGGAAAGACAGACAGACCAAGACAGAGAGAGAGAGAGACAGAGAGAGATATACAGAGGGGGAGACAGACAGAGAATGGGAGAGAAACAGAGAGACAGTTACTATCCCGGGAAGCGCCGGGTGCTACAGCTAGTATCTGTTAATAAGGGACGTTCCTGACATCACCGTTCATCGGAATTGCTGGTTTTCGCTGTGTGCTGCTTCTCAAACTCTATGGAGCCTTGTTCTGAGCCTCCATAGTCTTTGATCATTGTGCAACGTCTTGGTAAGCGCCGGACTACGTTGGACCTGCGTGGGAACTTTGCTTTTTAATAAATTGGTGAACTAGTGACTGTGTCTTGTTTTTATTTCTCTCTGTTTATGTTTTTCTGGTTTCCATTTGTGGACTATGGCGGATTCCTTGGACTACGGCAGTCCTGCTGCTTTTTTTTTATTTAGTAAAGTGGTGAATGATGGAAAGAGTTGGGGAGTGTTTATTTTAATAAAGTATTTTTTACTTGTGTGTATTTTTTTTATTACTGGGTTAGTAATGGGGGTGTCTGATAGACGCTTCTCCATTACTAATCCCTGGGCTTGATGTCAGCTGACACTACACAGCTGACATCAACCCCAACTACCATTACCCGATTGCCAGTGCACCAGGGACGAGCAGAGGCAAAGCACCAGAATTGGCGCATCTAATGTGATGTGCTACTTCTGGGGTGGCTGTGTGCTGCTATTTTTACTCTGAGAAGGCCCATGGTTATTGGCTCCTACTGCACTATGGCAATCAGGAAGAGCTGAGGAAAAGTGCCAGAATTGGCGCAGCTAATGTGATGCGCCACTTCTGGGGTGGATGCTTGCTGCTATTTTTAGTCTGGGAATGACCATGGTTATTTGCCCCTGCAGCACCAGGGCAATCAGGAAGAGCCAAAGCAAAGTGCTAACATCTATTGTGAGGTGCCACTTCTTGGATAGCTGTGGGACGCTATGTTTAGGCTGGGAAGGGGCCAATAATCATAGGCCATCCAAGCCTGATAATACCAGCCCCCAGCTGTCTGCTTGACCTTTGTAGTTCTCAAAAGTAAAGGGGTCCCTGTTTTTTTCTATTGATTTATTTAATCATAAATAGATGTCCAATAAGCTCCACAGGGTACAATTTTATTATATGTCGGCAGGTTTTGCAATTGAGGTAATACTTTTGGAGTTGATGTTAGCTTTGTAATGTCAGCTGTCATCAAGCCCATGGGGTTAGTATTGGAAAGGCGTCTATTAGACACCCCCATTGCTAACTCAGTAAGTATAAAGAGAAAAAAAACACACCCAAAAATAGTTTATTTGAAAAAAAAACACTCCAAACTCTTTCCTGTTTCACCAATTTATTTAAATAAAAACCCAGGCAGGTCAGATGTAGTCCTGGGAATCTGACGTAGTCCACAAATGGAAATATGAAGGACACAAAAAGAGAGAAAGCATTATTATATGTGGGGGGCTGTGCAGTTATTTGTCTGTTTTGGTATCTGCCTATATCTATATATTTTTTATGTCTAAAGTATTCATTGCTGTATAAAAAAAAACAAAATAGAAAAATGCAGGGGAAAAACAAATGCAAAAACGCGTAAATTTTCCCCGCCAAAAGATGCACCAAACACTTTACATGTGCACAGAGCCTAAAGGGCGCTTTACACGCTGCGGTATCGGTACCGATATCGCTAGCGATCGTACCCACCCCTGTCGGTTGTGCGTCACGGGCAAATCGCTGCCCGTGACGCACAACATCGCTAACACCCGTCACACTACTTACCTGCCCTGCGACGTCGCTGTGGCCGGCGATCCGCCTCCTTTCTAAGGGGCCGGCACACGGCAGCCGTCCAATAGAAGCGGAGGGGCGGAGATGAGCGGGACGTAACATCCCGCCCACCTCCTTCCTTCCGCATTGCCAGCGGAGGCAGGTGAGGAGATGTTTGTCGCTTCTGCGGTGTCACACACCGCGATGTGTGCTGCCGCAGGAAAGACAAGCAACCTCGTTACTCACCAGACAACGATCTTTGGTGTTTGGACGACCTCTCAAAAACCAACGATTTTTACCACTTTTGCGATCGTTGTAGGTCGCTCGTACGTGTTACACGCTGCGATGATGCTAACGACGCCGGATGTGCGTCACAAACACCGTGACCCCGACGATAAATCGTTAGCGATGTCGCAGCGCGTAAAGCACCCTTTACATTGTAATAAAATACATTATATTTACCCCCAAATTTTATCAGTAAAAAGTCAGTTCAGGGTACAAATAAAATAAGCCCTCACACAGCCCCAGATCCCCAAAAATTAAAACTGTTACGGTCCTTGGAAAAAAAAAAACAATTTTTTTTTTTTACTTATTTCAGAATTTTTTTTGACTACTTAAATAAAATAAAACAATCTAGATGTTTGGTCTGTATGAACTCGTACTGACCTGGGGAATGATACCACCAGGTGAGTTTTATTATATAGTGAACATGGTATATAAAAAGCCAAAAAACAATGCGGAATTGCACTTTGTTAGCAATTTCAGTGCACTTGGATTTTTTTTTTACCATTTTCCACTCCTTTCTATGGTAAAATCAATGATGTCAGTGAAAAGGTGAACTTTCCCCCCAAAAAAGAAGCCCTTCTAGAGTATATTTAAGGAAAAGTAAAAAAGTTCTGGCTTTTGGAATAAGGAGAGGAAAATGAAAAAAAACAAACGTTAAAATGGCCATGGCATGAAGGGGTTAACGAGGCAAGAAATGTTTTTTTTTAAGTCAGTGAATGAGGGTGGAAAAAAAAGCTTGTGTTTAGAAATGCGCTTTGGAAAAAGTTGATTGTTTTTTGTATTTTCCATGTCATCATCCATGGCCTGCTGCAGCTGCTGTGCAGGGGCTAATCAATCATATGCTAATCATCTTGTGTGTAGGCTCTGCCACTGAGCATATGTGCTGCCGAAGCTAGCACAAACTGCTAACCGACATGTCCGCTATATATAGTCCTATAAAAGTGAATATTTTAAATTAGGGAGATTTTTTTTTTAATCAGTTAATTCTGAAAGGTTTCATGTAGCACTCTATGAATGTTGCAGTTAAACTGTAAAGAAACTCATCAGGGAAAAAATAAGTAATAATTTGTCAGAAATTAATATGCAAATGAGATCAGTATGCAAATGTGATCGGCGCCGCACAGGATCCTGGGAGAACATGGGGCCTATTTCCTACTGTACAACGGCCATTACTATTGTACAGGGCCACACGGGGGAATTCCTAAGGTACATGGGGCATTACTACTGCACGCACAGGGGGCATTCCAATTTTACAGGGGCTCACAAGAGGCATTACTACTGTACAGGAGGTATTAGTATTGTACAGAGGCTCCTCACAGGGGGCAATACTACTGTACGAGGGGGCATTATTTTTGTACATAGGGGTCACAGTTGGGCAATACTACTGTACAGGGGGGCATTATTACTGTACTGGGGCTCACAGGGGTAATTACTACTGCACAACAGAGCATTACTACTGTACATGGGGTCAAAGGTGGGCATTACTACTGATCTTGGGGGCATTGCTATTGTACAGGGGGCATTACTACTGTGCAGGGGGCATTACTACTGTACAGGGGGCATTGCTACTGTGCAGGGGGCAGAACTACTGTACAGGGGGCATTACTACTGTACATGGGGTCACAAGTGGGCATTACTACTGATCATGGGGCATTACTACTGCACAAGGGGACACTACTGTTGTACAGGGGGCATTACTATTGTGAATGAGGGCATTACTGCTGTACATGGGGGCATTACTAGTGTACAGGAGCTCACAGAGAGTATTGCTACTGTACAATGGGACATTACTGCTGTACAGGGGCATTATAATTGTACAGGGGCTCACAGAGGGCATTATTACTGTACAGGAGGCATTACTCATGTACTGGGGAACACAGGGGGCATTACTACTGTACATCAGGTCATTACTACTGTAGAGGGGCTCATTGATAAGCATTACTTTTGTACATGGGGCTACTAATACTATACAGTGGCTCACAGGGGACAGTCTCTTGTTTTTATTTTCTCTCTGTTTATCTTTTTCAGGTTCCCATTTGTGGACTATGGCGGATTCCTTGGACTACGGCGGTCCTGCTATTTTTTTTTGTTTGTTTTAATAAAGTAGTGAATGATGGAAAGTGTTTATTTTAATAAATCATTTTGTTAATTTGTGTATGTTGTCTTTTTTTTATTACTGGGTTATTAATAGGGGTGCCTGATAGACGCCTCTCCATTACTATCCCATGGGCTTGCTGCCAGCTGACATTACACAGCTGACGTCAACCCCAGCTACCATTACTCCGATTGCCACCGCACCATGGCAATCAGGAAGAGGCGGGCAAAGCGTCAGAATTAGAGCATCTAGTCAGTGGCCCCGTGATGCGATCACGGGGCGCCGTTGTATTTCTATGACAGCTCGGGGTCAGATTATTACTCCTGATGCTGTCATGAATCACTTCCTGTGAGAGTCAACAGAATGCCAGCACTCTCAGGAGACCAGCATTTCTCCTGATCAGTGCGATGCTGCAGCATCGCTCTGAACAGGAAAAGCCATCGCAGTGTACAGTCATAAAGTCCTCTAGGGCAACTAGTAAAATCAGTAAAAAATATTAAAGAAATAAATAATTATGTAAAATATGAAAAAATAAAAGCTAAAGCTCAAATCAAATCCCCTTTTGCCTCATTGAAAGCAAAACAATTAAAAAACTAAAAAACAAAATTGAGACATCCCTGAGGTAACCAGGTGTCACAAAACAAGGTAACATCACTGTAACAGCTCGGGTCCTACATAACTGTGCCAGTCAGTACACACACACCAGGACACATACACTCCAAAACCAGGGTGGGAGACTCCCATAGAACCAGGTGACAGGGCTGGGCACTGTGAGCTAACAGGCAGACAACTGGGTAGGGAGAGATCAGACCTGGGGGGGGAGTGGATGGCCTGGGGAGAGTGGGAGAAGTCAGTTAGCGGGCTGGAGAGACTGAAAGTGAGCAGTCGCAAGGAGGAGAATGAGTTGTCAGTAAAGGTGTCAAGACAAAGGAATCTTGAGACACAGTGAAAAAAGCAAAGACCCCGCCAAGACCTAAGTAGAAACAGCAGCCACTCAGGGGAGAAAGTATCTGGAGAACGAGAGGTCAAGCTCCAGGGACAGTGGAATGCTGTGGGAGTGGAAATCCAGGGCTCCTAGTACTTTGCACGCACGGGGTGCAGATCCGAGAACAGACCGGGACTTCAAGCCGTCTATTAACTCTGCCAGGTGGGTGGGTTTCCAGGACTCATCTGCCACCATTAACATCCGAGGCATAAGCAGCAAAGGGAGGACCGGGACATATTCCCTTAAATAGTCCAAACTGCCTGCGGCAGGACCCAGACACCAGGAGGACCTCCAAGTGCTCCACGCCAGGGAGGACCCACACACACACACACAAGTGCATCGGTGGGCGAGTGGCACCAGGTCAGCTGGCACAGGGACACAGGACTTGGGCGCACCTGGGATCCAGCACCTCCCCAGGTTGCGAACCCAGCTGTAAGTAAAGCGACCAAACTGCACTCCCCTGTCTGGACTGAGGTATTTCACTGCACCTCCACATTAACCCCTACCTACCCCTGAGGAAAAGCCCTGCTCGCGTAGGGCTTCACCATCCACGCTGCCCCATCCATCACCCCCAGGGAAGAACGGCAGCGGTGGCCATGCCATCCCTGGCCGCGCACCGCGTGTGGCGTAGTCGGACTATTTTTATTATTTTTCCCATTTTATTTAAAAACTGATCAACGTGCCCCTGGATCTGGGACCCCTCGAGCCACGGATTGCCCGGATCCAAGCAGCTCGGCTGCCCCGGGGTGCGACAATACACATATTTGGTATTGCTGAGTTCAGAAATGCCTGGGCTATAAAAATATAAAAGCAATTAATCTGATTAGTACAAGGTGTAGCGAGAAAAAATATTCCAGATGACAAAATGATGGTTTTTGGTCATCGCAACATGGCACTAAAATGCAATAACAGGCGATCAAATCATCATATACAAATATGGTATAATTAAAAACATCAGCTCAAAACGCAAAAAAAAAAGCCGTCACTGAGCCCCAGATACCGAACAATGAGAATGCTACAGGTCTCCGAACATGGAGACAAGGCGCTATTCTTTTTTTGGACAAACTTCTGCTTTTTCTTCACCCTTTAGATAAAAGTAAAAGTATACATGTTTTGTATCTACGAACTCGCACCGGCCTGAGGCATCATAATGCCGGGTCACTTTTACCAAATTGTAAACATGGTGACAGAAAAAAAGCAAAAAAACCCCCCTAAATTGTGGAATTTCACTTTTTAATTACAATTTCTACACTTTTGGAATTTTTCTTCCAATACACTACATGGAAAAATGAAAAGGAAATAAAGTAAAATGGCCATGGCTTGAAGGGGTTAACAAGACCAGAAATGTTCTTACCTCAAAAAATGACGAAAAAAAAATACATTTGGGTTAATAAATGCATCAAAATATGGAACGCTTCACGAATTTGCATGGATGGAAGGTGACATTACATTTGTATAGGGGCACAAAGAGGTAATTTCTACTTTATAGGAGCACAGAGGGCAAACAATACCAATGAATGTGGCTGATAAAAGGGCCATTATTATTGTGTGGGTAAACAAATGGGGACATCACAACAGTATAGGGGGACAAAAGGGGGCACATAGGGTGTAATATAACTGTACAGCCCTAAGATAAGCACAGTTACTGTGTAGGAACACAAACACAAAGGCGGACCAATGGTAATGGACGGTGGTCAAAGAGGGACATTGTTACTGTATAGGAACACGAAAAGGGGCATGAGTACAGTCTGGAGGACATAAAGTCATATCTAATATATAAAGCTGAATGTGTGTGTGTGTGTGTGTGTGTGTGTGTGTGTGTGTGTGTGTGTGTGTGTCCGGGATTGGCATCTGCACCGTCGCAGCTACAGCCACAAAAGTTTGCACACTCACACGTCTGGACCCCAAGAGCGTCATAGGCTATGTTTTGAGGGGAAGTTTTAACGCCGCGCTTTACAGTTATTCAACAAAAAACCTGCCTCCATTAAAGCGAATAGAGCTGGGAGCCACAGTGCAGCCAGAACTTCAGAAGAATGCGCAGACACGCCCTTAAATGGAATGTTGGCGTGTCACAATGCAGCCAGAGAAAGAGACAGACACAGACAGGGAAAGAGGCAGACACAGACAGGGAAAGAGTCAGACATAGACAGGGTAAGACACAGACACAAAGAGACAGATACAGACAAAAAGACAGACTGACAGGGAAAGAGAGACAGGGAAAGAGAGGGAAAGAGAGTGAAAGGTTAAGAGACAGACAGACAGGTAAAGAGACAGACAAAGAGACAGACAGACACAGGGAAACAGACAGAGAGGGAAAGAGACAGACAGGGTAAGAGACAGACAGGGAAAGAGAGGGAAAGAGACAGACAGGGTAAGAGACAGACAAAGACAGGTAAAGAGACAGACAAAGAGACAGACACAGGGAAAGTGACAGAGGGAAAGAGGGAAAGAGACAGACAGGGAAAGAGACAGACAGGGAAAGAGAGGGAAAGAGACAGACAGGGTAAGAGACAGACAAAGACAGGTAAAGAGACAGACAAAGAGACAGACACAGGGAAAGTGACAGAGGGAAAGAGGGAAAGAGACAGACAGGGAAAGAGACAGACAGGGAAAGAGAGGGAAAGAGACAGACAGGGAAAGAGACAGACAGGGAAAGTGACAGAGAGACAGAGACAGACAGAGAAAGAGATAGATAGACAGACAGGGAAAGAGATTGAGACAGACGGAGAAAGAGACAGAGACAGTCAGAGACAGACAGGGAAAGACAGACAGACCAAGACAGAGAGAGAGAGAGACAGAGAGAGATATACAGAGGGGGAGACAGACAGAGAATGGGAGAGAAACAGAGAGACAGTTACTATCCCGGGAAGCGCCGGGTGCTACAGCTAGTATCTGTTAATAAGGGACGTTCCTGACATCACCGTTCATCGGAATTGCTGGTTTTCGCTGTGTGCTGCTTCTCAAACTCTATGGAGCCTTGTTCTGAGCCTCCATAGTCTTTGATCATTGTGCAACGTCTTGGTAAGCGCCGGACTACGTTGGACCTGCGTGGGAACTTTGCTTTTTAATAAATTGGTGAACTAGTGACTGTGTCTTGTTTTTATTTCTCTCTGTTTATGTTTTTCTGGTTTCCATTTGTGGACTATGGCGGATTCCTTGGACTACGGCAGTTCTGCTGCTTTTTTTTTATTTAGTAAAGTGGTGAATGATGGAAAGAGTTGGGGAGTGTTTATTTTAATAAAGTATTTTTTACTTGTGTGTATTTTTTTTATTACTGGGTTAGTAATGGGGGTGTCTGATAGACGCTTCTCCATTACTAATCCCTGGGCTTGATGTCAGCTGACACTACACAGCTGACATCAACCCCAACTACCATTACCCGATTGCCAGTGCACCAGGGACGAGCAGAGGCAAAGCACCAGAATTGGCGCATCTAATGTGATGTGCTACTTCTGGGGTGGCTGTGTGCTGCTATTTTTACTCTGAGAAGGCCCATGGTTATTGGCTCCTACTGCACTATGGCAATCAGGAAGAGCTGAGGAAAAGTGCCAGAATTGGCGCAGCTAATGTGATGCGCCACTTCTGGGGTGGATGCTTGCTGCTATTTTTAGTCTGGGAATGACCATGGTTATTTGCCCCTGCAGCACCAGGGCAATCAGGAAGAGCCAAAGCAAAGTGCTAACATCTATTGTGAGGTGCCACTTCTTGGATAGCTGTGGGACGCTATGTTTAGGCTGGGAAGGGGCCAATAATCATAGGCCATCCAAGCCTGATAATACCAGCCCCCAGCTGTCTGCTTGACCTTTGTAGTTCTCAAAAGTAAAGGGGTCCCTGTTTTTTTCTATTGATTTATTTAATCATAAATAGATGTCCAATAAGCTCCACAGGGTACAATTTTATTATATGTCGGCAGGTTTTGCAATTGAGGTAATACTTTTGGAGTTGATGTTAGCTTTGTAATGTCAGCTGTCATCAAGCCCATGGGGTTAGTATTGGAAAGGCGTCTATTAGACACCCCCATTGCTAACTCAGTAAGTATAAAGAGAAAAAAAACACACCCAAAAATAGTTTATTTGAAAAAAAAACACTCCAAACTCTTTCCTGTTTCACCAATTTATTTAAATAAAAACCCAGGCAGGTCAGATGTAGTCCTGGGAATCTGACGTAGTCCACAAATGGAAATATGAAGGACACAAAAAGAGAGAAAGCATTATTATATGTGGGGGGCTGTGCAGTTATTTGTCTGTTTTGGTATCTGCCTATATCTATATATTTTTTATGTCTAAAGTATTCATTGCTGTATAAAAAAAAACAAAATAGAAAAATGCAGGGGAAAAACAAATGCAAAAACGCGTAAATTTTCCCCGCCAAAAGATGCACCAAACACTTTACATGTGCACAGAGCCTAAAGGGCGCTTTACACGCTGCGGTATCGGTACCGATATCGCTAGCGATCGTACCCACCCCTGTCGGTTGTGCGTCACGGGCAAATCGCTGCCCGTGACGCACAACATCGCTAACACCCGTCACACTACTTACCTGCCCTGCGACGTCGCTGTGGCCGGCGATCCGCCTCCTTTCTAAGGGGCCGGCACACGGCAGCCGTCCAATAGAAGCGGAGGGGCGGAGATGAGCGGGACGTAACATCCCGCCCACCTCCTTCCTTCCGCATTGCCAGCGGAGGCAGGTGAGGAGATGTTTGTCGCTTCTGCGGTGTCACACACCGCGATGTGTGCTGCCGCAGGAAAGACAAGCAACCTCGTTACTCACCAGACAACGATCTTTGGTGTTTGGACGACCTCTCAAAAACCAACGATTTTTACCACTTTTGCGATCGTTGTAGGTCGCTCGTACGTGTTACACGCTGCGATGATGCTAACGACGCCGGATGTGCGTCACAAACACCGTGACCCCGACGATAAATCGTTAGCGATGTCGCAGCGCGTAAAGCACCCTTTACATTGTAATAAAATACATTATATTTACCCCCAAATTTTATCAGTAAAAAGTCAGTTCAGGGTACAAATAAAATAAGCCCTCACACAGCCCCAGATCCCCAAAAATTAAAACTGTTACGGTCCTTGGAAAAAAAAAAACAATTTTTTTTTTTTACTTATTTCAGAATTTTTTTTGACTACTTAAATAAAATAAAACAATCTAGATGTTTGGTCTGTATGAACTCGTACTGACCTGGGGAATGATACCACCAGGTGAGTTTTATTATATAGTGAACATGGTATATAAAAAGCCAAAAAACAATGCGGAATTGCACTTTGTTAGCAATTTCAGTGCACTTGGATTTTTTTTTTACCATTTTCCACTCCTTTCTATGGTAAAATCAATGATGTCAGTGAAAAGGTGAACTTTCCCCCCAAAAAAGAAGCCCTTCTAGAGTATATTTAAGGAAAAGTAAAAAAGTTCTGGCTTTTGGAATAAGGAGAGGAAAATGAAAAAAAACAAACGTTAAAATGGCCATGGCATGAAGGGGTTAACGAGGCAAGAAATGTTTTTTTTTAAGTCAGTGAATGAGGGTGGAAAAAAAAGCTTGTGTTTAGAAATGCGCTTTGGAAAAAGTTGATTGTTTTTTGTATTTTCCATGTCATCATCCATGGCCTGCTGCAGCTGCTGTGCAGGGGCTAATCAATCATATGCTAATCATCTTGTGTGTAGGCTCTGCCACTGAGCATATGTGCTGCCGAAGCTAGCACAAACTGCTAACCGACATGTCCGCTATATATAGTCCTATAAAAGTGAATATTTTAAATTAGGGAGATTTTTTTTTTAATCAGTTAATTCTGAAAGGTTTCATGTAGCACTCTATGAATGTTGCAGTTAAACTGTAAAGAAACTCATCAGGGAAAAAATAAGTAATAATTTGTCAGAAATTAATATGCAAATGAGATCAGTATGCAAATGTGATCGGCGCCGCACAGGATCCTGGGAGAACATGGGGCCTATTTCCTACTGTACAACGGCCATTACTATTGTACAGGGCCACACGGGGGAATTCCTAAGGTACATGGGGCATTACTACTGCACGCACAGGGGGCATTCCAATTTTACAGGGGCTCACAAGAGGCATTACTACTGTACAGGAGGTATTAGTATTGTACAGAGGCTCCTCACAGGGGGCAATACTACTGTACGAGGGGGCATTATTTTTGTACATAGGGGTCACAGTTGGGCAATACTACTGTACAGGGGGGCATTATTACTGTACTGGGGCTCACAGGGGTAATTACTACTGCACAACAGAGCATTACTACTGTACATGGGGTCAAAGGTGGGCATTACTACTGATCTTGGGGGCATTGCTATTGTACAGGGGGCATTACTACTGTGCAGGGGGCATTACTACTGTACAGGGGGCATTGCTACTGTGCAGGGGGCAGAACTACTGTACAGGGGGCATTACTACTGTACATGGGGTCACAAGTGGGCATTACTACTGATCATGGGGCATTACTACTGCACAAGGGGACACTACTGTTGTACAGGGGGCATTACTATTGTGAATGAGGGCATTACTGCTGTACATGGGGGCATTACTAGTGTACAGGAGCTCACAGAGAGTATTGCTACTGTACAATGGGACATTACTGCTGTACAGGGGCATTATAATTGTACAGGGGCTCACAGAGGGCATTATTACTGTACAGGAGGCATTACTCATGTACTGGGGAACACAGGGGGCATTACTACTGTACATCAGGTCATTACTACTGTAGAGGGGCTCATTGATAAGCATTACTTTTGTACATGGGGCTACTAATACTATACAGTGGCTCACAGGGGACAGTCTCTTGTTTTTATTTTCTCTCTGTTTATCTTTTTCAGGTTCCCATTTGTGGACTATGGCGGATTCCTTGGACTACGGCGGTCCTGCTATTTTTTTTTGTTTGTTTTAATAAAGTAGTGAATGATGGAAAGTGTTTATTTTAATAAATCATTTTGTTAATTTGTGTATGTTGTCTTTTTTTTATTACTGGGTTATTAATAGGGGTGCCTGATAGACGCCTCTCCATTACTATCCCATGGGCTTGCTGCCAGCTGACATTACACAGCTGACGTCAACCCCAGCTACCATTACTCCGATTGCCACCGCACCATGGCAATCAGGAAGAGGCGGGCAAAGCGTCAGAATTAGAGCATCTAGTCAGTGGCCCCGTGATGCGATCACGGGGCGCCGTTGTATTTCTATGACAGCTCGGGGTCAGATTATTACTCCTGATGCTGTCATGAATCACTTCCTGTGAGAGTCAACAGAATGCCAGCACTCTCAGGAGACCAGCATTTCTCCTGATCAGTGCGATGCTGCAGCATCGCTCTGAACAGGAAAAGCCATCGCAGTGTACAGTCATAAAGTCCTCTAGGGCAACTAGTAAAATCAGTAAAAAATATTAAAGAAATAAATAATTATGTAAAATATGAAAAAATAAAAGCTAAAGCTCAAATCAAATCCCCTTTTGCCTCATTGAAAGCAAAACAATTAAAAAACTAAAAAACAAAATTGAGACATCCCTGAGGTAACCAGGTGTCACAAAACAAGGTAACATCACTGTAACAGCTCGGGTCCTACATAACTGTGCCAGTCAGTACACACACACCAGGACACATACACTCCAAAACCAGGGCGGGAGACTCCCATAGAACCAGGTGACAGGGCTGGGCACTGTGAGCTAACAGGCAGACAACTGGGTAGGGAGAGATCAGACCTGGGGGGGGAGTGGATGGCCTGGGGAGAGTGGGAGAAGTCAGTTAGCGGGCTGGAGAGACTGAAAGTGAGCAGTCGCAAGGAGGAGAATGAGTTGTCAGTAAAGGTGTCAAGACAAAGGAATCTTGAGACACAGTGAAAAAAGCAAAGACCCCGCCAAGACCTAAGTAGAAACAGCAGCCACTCAGGGGAGAAAGTATCTGGAGAACGAGAGGTCAAGCTCCAGGGACAGTGGAATGCTGTGGGAGTGGAAATCCAGGGCTCCTAGTACTTTGCACGCACGGGGTGCAGATCCGAGAACAGACCGGGACTTCAAGCCGTCTATTAACTCTGCCAGGTGGGTGGGTTTCCAGGACTCATCTGCCACCATTAACATCCGAGGCATAAGCAGCAAAGGGAGGACCGGGACATATTCCCTTAAATAGTCCAAACTGCCTGCGGCAGGACCCAGACACCAGGAGGACCTCCAAGTGCTCCACGCCAGGGAGGACCCACACACACACACACAAGTGCATCGGTGGGCGAGTGGCACCAGGTCAGCTGGCACAGGGACACAGGACTTGGGCGCACCTGGGATCCAGCACCTCCCCAGGTTGCGAACCCAGCTGTAAGTAAAGCGACCAAACTGCACTCCCCTGTCTGGACTGAGGTATTTCACTGCACCTCCACATTAACCCCTACCTACCCCTGAGGAAAAGCCCTGCTCGCGTAGGGCTTCACCATCCACGCTGCCCCATCCATCACCCCCAGGGAAGAACGGCAGCGGTGGCCATGCCATCCCTGGCCGCGCACCGCGTGTGGCGTAGTCGGACTATTTTTATTATTTTTCCCATTTTATTTAAAAACTGATCAACGTGCCCCTGGATCTGGGACCCCTCGAGCCACGGATTGCCCGGATCCAAGCAGCTCGGCTGCCCCGGGGTGCGACAATACACATATTTGGTATTGCTGAGTTCAGAAATGCCTGGGCTATAAAAATATAAAAGCAATTAATCTGATTAGTACAAGGTGTAGCGAGAAAAAATATTCCAGATGACAAAATGATGGTTTTTGGTCATCGCAACATGGCACTAAAATGCAATAACAGGCGATCAAATCATCATATACAAATATGGTATAATTAAAAACATCAGCTCAAAACGCAAAAAAAAAAGCCGTCACTGAGCCCCAGATACCGAACAATGAGAATGCTACAGGTCTCCGAACATGGAGACAAGGCGCTATTCTTTTTTTGGACAAACTTCTGCTTTTTCTTCACCCTTTAGATAAAAGTAAAAGTATACATGTTTTGTATCTACGAACTCGCACCGGCCTGAGGCATCATAATGCCGGGTCACTTTTACCAAATTGTAAACATGGTGACAGAAAAAAAGCAAAAAAACCCCCCTAAATTGTGGAATTTCACTTTTTAATTACAATTTCTACACTTTTGGAATTTTTCTTCCAATACACTACATGGAAAAATGAAAAGGAAATAAAGTAAAATGGCCATGGCTTGAAGGGGTTAACAAGACCAGAAATGTTCTTACCTCAAAAAATGACGAAAAAAAAATACATTTGGGTTAATAAATGCATCAAAATATGGAACGCTTCACGAATTTGCATGGATGGAAGGTGACATTACATTTGTATAGGGGCACAAAGAGGTAATTTCTACTTTATAGGAGCACAGAGGGCAAACAATACCAATGAATGTGGCTGATAAAAGGGCCATTATTATTGTGTGGGTAAACAAATGGGGACATCACAACAGTATAGGGGGACAAAAGGGGGCACATAGGGTGTAATATAACTGTACAGCCCTAAGAGAAGCACAGTTACTGTGTAGGAACACAAACACAAAGGCGGACCAATGGTAATGGACGGTGGTCAAAGAGGGACATTGTTACTGTATAGGAACACGAAAAGGGGCATGAGTACAGTCTGGAGGACATAAAGTCATATCTAATATATAAAGCTGAATGTGTGTGTGTGTGTGTGTGTGTGTGTGTGTGTGTGTGTCCGGGATTGGCATCTGCACCGTCGCAGCTACAGCCACAAAAGTTTGCACACTCACACGTCTGGACCCCAAGAGCGTCATAGGCTATGTTTTGAGGGGAAGTTTTAACGCCGCGCTTTACAGTTATTCAACAAAAAACCTGCCTCCATTAAAGCGAATAGAGCTGGGAGCCACAGTGCAGCCAGAACTTCAGAAGAATGCGCAGACACGCCCTTAAATGGAATGTTGGCGTGTCACAATGCAGCCAGAGAAAGAGACAGACACAGACAGGGAAAGAGGCAGACACAGACAGGGAAAGAGTCAGACATAGACAGGGTAAGACACAGACACAAAGAGACAGATACAGACAAAAAGACAGACTGACAGGGAAAGAGAGACAGGGAAAGAGAGGGAAAGAGAGTGAAAGGTTAAGAGACAGACAGACAGGTAAAGAGACAGACAAAGAGACAGACAGACACAGGGAAACAGACAGAGAGGGAAAGAGACAGACAGGGTAAGAGACAGACAGGGAAAGAGAGGGAAAGAGACAGACAGGGTAAGAGACAGACAAAGACAGGTAAAGAGACAGACAAAGAGACAGACACAGGGAAAGTGACAGAGGGAAAGAGGGAAAGAGACAGACAGGGAAAGAGACAGACAGGGAAAGAGAGGGAAAGAGACAGACAGGGTAAGAGACAGACAAAGACAGGTAAAGAGACAGACAAAGAGACAGACACAGGGAAAGTGACAGAGGGAAAGAGGGAAAGAGACAGACAGGGAAAGAGACAGACAGGGAAAGAGAGGGAAAGAGACAGACAGGGAAAGAGACAGACAGGGAAAGTGACAGAGAGACAGAGACAGACAGAGAAAGAGATAGATAGACAGACAGGGAAAGAGATTGAGACAGACGGAGAAAGAGACAGAGACAGTCAGAGACAGACAGGGAAAGACAGACAGACCAAGACAGAGAGAGAGAGAGACAGAGAGAGATATACAGAGGGGGAGACAGACAGAGAATGGGAGAGAAACAGAGAGACAGTTACTATCCCGGGAAGCGCCGGGTGCTACAGCTAGTATCTGTTAATAAGGGACGTTCCTGACATCACCGTTCATCGGAATTGCTGGTTTTCGCTGTGTGCTGCTTCTCAAACTCTATGGAGCCTTGTTCTGAGCCTCCATAGTCTTTGATCATTGTGCAACGTCTTGGTAAGCGCCGGACTACGTTGGACCTGCGTGGGAACTTTGCTTTTTAATAAATTGGTGAACTAGTGACTGTGTCTTGTTTTTATTTCTCTCTGTTTATGTTTTTCTGGTTTCCATTTGTGGACTATGGCGGATTCCTTGGACTACGGCAGTCCTGCTGCTTTTTTTTTATTTAGTAAAGTGGTGAATGATGGAAAGAGTTGGGGAGTGTTTATTTTAATAAAGTATTTTTTACTTGTGTGTATTTTTTTTATTACTGGGTTAGTAATGGGGGTGTCTGATAGACGCTTCTCCATTACTAATCCCTGGGCTTGATGTCAGCTGACACTACACAGCTGACATCAACCCCAACTACCATTACCCGATTGCCAGTGCACCAGGGACGAGCAGAGGCAAAGCACCAGAATTGGCGCATCTAATGTGATGTGCTACTTCTGGGGTGGCTGTGTGCTGCTATTTTTACTCTGAGAAGGCCCATGGTTATTGGCTCCTACTGCACTATGGCAATCAGGAAGAGCTGAGGAAAAGTGCCAGAATTGGCGCAGCTAATGTGATGCGCCACTTCTGGGGTGGATGCTTGCTGCTATTTTTAGTCTGGGAATGACCATGGTTATTTGCCCCTGCAGCACCAGGGCAATCAGGAAGAGCCAAAGCAAAGTGCTAACATCTATTGTGAGGTGCCACTTCTTGGATAGCTGTGGGACGCTATGTTTAGGCTGGGAAGGGGCCAATAATCATAGGCCATCCAAGCCTGATAATACCAGCCCCCAGCTGTCTGCTTGACCTTTGTAGTTCTCAAAAGTAAAGGGGTTCCTGTTTTTTTCTATTGATTTATTTAATCATAAATAGATGTCCAATAAGCTCCACAGGGTACAATTTTATTATATGTCGGCAGGTTTTGCAATTGAGGTAATACTTTTGGAGTTGATGTTAGCTTTGTAATGTCAGCTGTCATCAAGCCCATGGGGTTAGTATTGGAAAGGCGTCTATTAGACACCCCCATTGCTAACTCAGTAAGTATAAAGAGAAAAAAAACACACCCAAAAATAGTTTATTTGAAAAAAAAACACTCCAAACTCTTTCCTGTTTCACCAATTTATTTAAATAAAAACCCAGGCAGGTCAGATGTAGTCCTGGGAATCTGACGTAGTCCACAAATGGAAATATGAAGGACACAAAAAGAGAGAAAGCATTATTATATGTGGGGGGCTGTGCAGTTATTTGTCTGTTTTGGTATCTGCCTATATCTATATATTTTTTATGTCTAAAGTATTCATTGCTGTATAAAAAAAAACAAAATAGAAAAATGCAGGGGAAAAACAAATGCAAAAACGCGTAAATTTTCCCCGCCAAAAGATGCACCAAACACTTTACATGTGCACAGAGCCTAAAGGGCGCTTTACACGCTGCGGTATCGGTACCGATATCGCTAGCGATCGTACCCACCCCTGTCGGTTGTGCGTCACGGGCAAATCGCTGCCCGTGACGCACAACATCGCTAACACCCGTCACACTACTTACCTGCCCTGCGACGTCGCTGTGGCCGGCGATCCGCCTCCTTTCTAAGGGGCCGGCACACGGCAGCCGTCCAATAGAAGCGGAGGGGCGGAGATGAGCGGGACGTAACATCCCGCCCACCTCCTTCCTTCCGCATTGCCAGCGGAGGCAGGTGAGGAGATGTTTGTCGCTTCTGCGGTGTCACACACCGCGATGTGTGCTGCCGCAGGAAAGACAAGCAACCTCGTTACTCACCAGACAACGATCTTTGGTGTTTGGACGACCTCTCAAAAACCAACGATTTTTACCACTTTTGCGATCGTTGTAGGTCGCTCGTACGTGTTACACGCTGCGATGATGCTAACGACGCCGGATGTGCGTCACAAACACCGTGACCCCGACGATAAATCGTTAGCGATGTCGCAGCGTGTAAAGCACCCTTTACATTGTAATAAAATACATTATATTTACCCCCAAATTTTATCAGTAAAAAGTCAGTTCAGGGTACAAATAAAATAAGCCCTCACACAGCCCCAGATCCCCAAAAATTAAAACTGTTACGGTCCTTGGAAAAAAAAAAACAATTTTTTTTTTTTACTTATTTCAGAATTTTTTTTGACTACTTAAATAAAATAAAACAATCTAGATGTTTGGTCTGTATGAACTCGTACTGACCTGGGGAATGATACCACCAGGTGAGTTTTATTATATAGTGAACATGGTATATAAAAAGCCAAAAAACAATGCGGAATTGCACTTTGTTAGCAATTTCAGTGCACTTGGATTTTTTTTTTACCATTTTCCACTCCTTTCTATGGTAAAATCAATGATGTCAGTGAAAAGGTGAACTTTCCCCCCAAAAAAGAAGCCCTTCTAGAGTATATTTAAGGAAAAGTAAAAAAGTTCTGGCTTTTGGAATAAGGAGAGGAAAATGAAAAAAAACAAACGTTAAAATGGCCATGGCATGAAGGGGTTAACGAGGCAAGAAATGTTTTTTTTTAAGTCAGTGAATGAGGGTGGAAAAAAAAGCTTGTGTTTAGAAATGCGCTTTGGAAAAAGTTGATTGTTTTTTGTATTTTCCATGTCATCATCCATGGCCTGCTGCAGCTGCTGTGCAGGGGCTAATCAATCATATGCTAATCATCTTGTGTGTAGGCTCTGCCACTGAGCATATGTGCTGCCGAAGCTAGCACAAACTGCTAACCGACATGTCCGCTATATATAGTCCTATAAAAGTGAATATTTTAAATTAGGGAGATTTTTTTTTTAATCAGTTAATTCTGAAAGGTTTCATGTAGCACTCTATGAATGTTGCAGTTAAACTGTAAAGAAACTCATCAGGGAAAAAATAAGTAATAATTTGTCAGAAATTAATATGCAAATGAGATCAGTATGCAAATGTGATCGGCGCCGCACAGGATCCTGGGAGAACATGGGGCCTATTTCCTACTGTACAACGGCCATTACTATTGTACAGGGCCACACGGGGGAATTCCTAAGGTACATGGGGCATTACTACTGCACGCACAGGGGGCATTCCAATTTTACAGGGGCTCACAAGAGGCATTACTACTGTACAGGAGGTATTAGTATTGTACAGAGGCTCCTCACAGGGGGCAATACTACTGTACGAGGGGGCATTATTTTTGTACATAGGGGTCACAGTTGGGCAATACTACTGTACAGGGGGGCATTATTACTGTACTGGGGCTCACAGGGGTAATTACTACTGCACAACAGAGCATTACTACTGTACATGGGGTCAAAGGTGGGCATTACTACTGATCTTGGGGGCATTGCTATTGTACAGGGGGCATTACTACTGTGCAGGGGGCATTACTACTGTACAGGGGGCATTGCTACTGTGCAGGGGGCAGAACTACTGTACAGGGGGCATTACTACTGTACATGGGGTCACAAGTGGGCATTACTACTGATCATGGGGCATTACTACTGCACAAGGGGACACTACTGTTGTACAGGGGGCATTACTATTGTGAATGAGGGCATTACTGCTGTACATGGGGGCATTACTAGTGTACAGGAGCTCACAGAGAGTATTGCTACTGTACAATGGGACATTACTGCTGTACAGGGGCATTATAATTGTACAGGGGCTCACAGAGGGCATTATTACTGTACAGGAGGCATTACTCATGTACTGGGGAACACAGGGGGCATTACTACTGTACATCAGGTCATTACTACTGTAGAGGGGCTCATTGATAAGCATTACTTTTGTACATGGGGCTACTAATACTATACAGTGGCTCACAGGGGACAGTCTCTTGTTTTTATTTTCTCTCTGTTTATCTTTTTCAGGTTCCCATTTGTGGACTATGGCGGATTCCTTGGACTACGGCGGTCCTGCTATTTTTTTTTGTTTGTTTTAATAAAGTAGTGAATGATGGAAAGTGTTTATTTTAATAAATCATTTTGTTAATTTGTGTATGTTGTCTTTTTTTTATTACTGGGTTATTAATAGGGGTGCCTGATAGACGCCTCTCCATTACTATCCCATGGGCTTGCTGCCAGCTGACATTACACAGCTGACGTCAACCCCAGCTACCATTACTCCGATTGCCACCGCACCATGGCAATCAGGAAGAGGCGGGCAAAGCGTCAGAATTAGAGCATCTAGTCAGTGGCCCCGTGATGCGATCACGGGGCGCCGTTGTATTTCTATGACAGCTCGGGGTCAGATTATTACTCCTGATGCTGTCATGAATCACTTCCTGTGAGAGTCAACAGAATGCCAGCACTCTCAGGAGACCAGCATTTCTCCTGATCAGTGCGATGCTGCAGCATCGCTCTGAACAGGAAAAGCCATCGCAGTGTACAGTCATAAAGTCCTCTAGGGCAACTAGTAAAATCAGTAAAAAATATTAAAGAAATAAATAATTATGTAAAATATGAAAAAATAAAAGCTAAAGCTCAAATCAAATCCCCTTTTGCCTCATTGAAAGCAAAACAATTAAAAAACTAAAAAACAAAATTGAGACATCCCTGAGGTAACCAGGTGTCACAAAACAAGGTAACATCACTGTAACAGCTCGGGTCCTACATAACTGTGCCAGTCAGTACACACACACCAGGACACATACACTCCAAAACCAGGGCGGGAGACTCCCATAGAACCAGGTGACAGGGCTGGGCACTGTGAGCTAACAGGCAGACAACTGGGTAGGGAGAGATCAGACCTGGGGGGGGAGTGGATGGCCTGGGGAGAGTGGGAGAAGTCAGTTAGCGGGCTGGAGAGACTGAAAGTGAGCAGTCGCAAGGAGGAGAATGAGTTGTCAGTAAAGGTGTCAAGACAAAGGAATCTTGAGACACAGTGAAAAAAGCAAAGACCCCGCCAAGACCTAAGTAGAAACAGCAGCCACTCAGGGGAGAAAGTATCTGGAGAACGAGAGGTCAAGCTCCAGGGACAGTGGAATGCTGTGGGAGTGGAAATCCAGGGCTCCTAGTACTTTGCACGCACGGGGTGCAGATCCGAGAACAGACCGGGACTTCAAGCCGTCTATTAACTCTGCCAGGTGGGTGGGTTTCCAGGACTCATCTGCCACCATTAACATCCGAGGCATAAGCAGCAAAGGGAGGACCGGGACATATTCCCTTAAATAGTCCAAACTGCCTGCGGCAGGACCCAGACACCAGGAGGACCTCCAAGTGCTCCACGCCAGGGAGGACCCACACACACACACACAAGTGCATCGGTGGGCGAGTGGCACCAGGTCAGCTGGCACAGGGACACAGGACTTGGGCGCACCTGGGATCCAGCACCTCCCCAGGTTGCGAACCCAGCTGTAAGTAAAGCGACCAAACTGCACTCCCCTGTCTGGACTGAGGTATTTCACTGCACCTCCACATTAACCCCTACCTACCCCTGAGGAAAAGCCCTGCTCGCGTAGGGCTTCACCATCCACGCTGCCCCATCCATCACCCCCAGGGAAGAACGGCAGCGGTGGCCATGCCATCCCTGGCCGCGCACCGCGTGTGGCGTAGTCGGACTATTTTTATTATTTTTCCCATTTTATTTAAAAACTGATCAACGTGCCCCTGGATCTGGGACCCCTCGAGCCACGGATTGCCCGGATCCAAGCAGCTCGGCTGCCCCGGGGTGCGACAATACACATATTTGGTATTGCTGAGTTCAGAAATGCCTGGGCTATAAAAATATAAAAGCAATTAATCTGATTAGTACAAGGTGTAGCGAGAAAAAATATTCCAGATGACAAAATGATGGTTTTTGGTCATCGCAACATGGCACTAAAATGCAATAACAGGCGATCAAATCATCATATACAAATATGGTATAATTAAAAACATCAGCTCAAAACGCAAAAAAAAAAGCCGTCACTGAGCCCCAGATACCGAACAATGAGAATGCTACAGGTCTCCGAACATGGAGACAAGGCGCTATTCTTTTTTTGGACAAACTTCTGCTTTTTCTTCACCCTTTAGATAAAAGTAAAAGTATACATGTTTTGTATCTACGAACTCGCACCGGCCTGAGGCATCATAATGCCGGGTCACTTTTACCAAATTGTAAACATGGTGACAGAAAAAAAGCAAAAAAACCCCCCTAAATTGTGGAATTTCACTTTTTAATTACAATTTCTACACTTTTGGAATTTTTCTTCCAATACACTACATGGAAAAATGAAAAGGAAATAAAGTAAAATGGCCATGGCTTGAAGGGGTTAACAAGACCAGAAATGTTCTTACCTCAAAAAATGACGAAAAAAAAATACATTTGGGTTAATAAATGCATCAAAATATGGAACGCTTCACGAATTTGCATGGATGGAAGGTGACATTACATTTGTATAGGGGCACAAAGAGGTAATTTCTACTTTATAGGAGCACAGAGGGCAAACAATACCAATGAATGTGGCTGATAAAAGGGCCATTATTATTGTGTGGGTAAACAAATGGGGACATCACAACAGTATAGGGGGACAAAAGGGGGCACATAGGGTGTAATATAACTGTACAGCCCTAAGAGAAGCACAGTTACTGTGTAGGAACACAAACACAAAGGCGGACCAATGGTAATGGACGGTGGTCAAAGAGGGACATTGTTACTGTATAGGAACACGAAAAGGGGCATGAGTACAGTCTGGAGGACATAAAGTCATATCTAATATATAAAGCTGAATGTGTGTGTGTGTGTGTGTGTGTGTGTGTGTGTGTGTGTCCGGGATTGGCATCTGCACCGTCGCAGCTACAGCCACAAAAGTTTGCACACTCACACGTCTGGACCCCAAGAGCGTCATAGGCTATGTTTTGAGGGGAAGTTTTAACGCCGCGCTTTACAGTTATTCAACAAAAAACCTGCCTCCATTAAAGCGAATAGAGCTGGGAGCCACAGTGCAGCCAGAACTTCAGAAGAATGCGCAGACACGCCCTTAAATGGAATGTTGGCGTGTCACAATGCAGCCAGAGAAAGAGACAGACACAGACAGGGAAAGAGGCAGACACAGACAGGGAAAGAGTCAGACATAGACAGGGTAAGACACAGACACAAAGAGACAGATACAGACAAAAAGACAGACTGACAGGGAAAGAGAGACAGGGAAAGAGAGGGAAAGAGAGTGAAAGGTTAAGAGACAGACAGACAGGTAAAGAGACAGACAAAGAGACAGACAGACACAGGGAAACAGACAGAGAGGGAAAGAGACAGACAGGGTAAGAGACAGACAGGGAAAGAGAGGGAAAGAGACAGACAGGGTAAGAGACAGACAAAGACAGGTAAAGAGACAGACAAAGAGACAGACACAGGGAAAGTGACAGAGGGAAAGAGGGAAAGAGACAGACAGGGAAAGAGACAGACAGGGAAAGAGAGGGAAAGAGACAGACAGGGTAAGAGACAGACAAAGACAGGTAAAGAGACAGACAAAGAGACAGACACAGGGAAAGTGACAGAGGGAAAGAGGGAAAGAGACAGACAGGGAAAGAGACAGACAGGGAAAGAGAGGGAAAGAGACAGACAGGGAAAGAGACAGACAGGGAAAGTGACAGAGAGACAGAGACAGACAGAGAAAGAGATAGATAGACAGACAGGGAAAGAGATTGAGACAGACGGAGAAAGAGACAGAGACAGTCAGAGACAGACAGGGAAAGACAGACAGACCAAGACAGAGAGAGAGAGAGACAGAGAGAGATATACAGAGGGGGAGACAGACAGAGAATGGGAGAGAAACAGAGAGACAGTTACTATCCCGGGAAGCGCCGGGTGCTACAGCTAGTATCTGTTAATAAGGGACGTTCCTGACATCACCGTTCATCGGAATTGCTGGTTTTCGCTGTGTGCTGCTTCTCAAACTCTATGGAGCCTTGTTCTGAGCCTCCATAGTCTTTGATCATTGTGCAACGTCTTGGTAAGCGCCGGACTACGTTGGACCTGCGTGGGAACTTTGCTTTTTAATAAATTGGTGAACTAGTGACTGTGTCTTGTTTTTATTTCTCTCTGTTTATGTTTTTCTGGTTTCCATTTGTGGACTATGGCGGATTCCTTGGACTACGGCAGTCCTGCTGCTTTTTTTTTATTTAGTAAAGTGGTGAATGATGGAAAGAGTTGGGGAGTGTTTATTTTAATAAAGTATTTTTTACTTGTGTGTATTTTTTTTATTACTGGGTTAGTAATGGGGGTGTCTGATAGACGCTTCTCCATTACTAATCCCTGGGCTTGATGTCAGCTGACACTACACAGCTGACATCAACCCCAACTACCATTACCCGATTGCCAGTGCACCAGGGACGAGCAGAGGCAAAGCACCAGAATTGGCGCATCTAATGTGATGTGCTACTTCTGGGGTGGCTGTGTGCTGCTATTTTTACTCTGAGAAGGCCCATGGTTATTGGCTCCTACTGCACTATGGCAATCAGGAAGAGCTGAGGAAAAGTGCCAGAATTGGCGCAGCTAATGTGATGCGCCACTTCTGGGGTGGATGCTTGCTGCTATTTTTAGTCTGGGAATGACCATGGTTATTTGCCCCTGCAGCACCAGGGCAATCAGGAAGAGCCAAAGCAAAGTGCTAACATCTATTGTGAGGTGCCACTTCTTGGATAGCTGTGGGACGCTATGTTTAGGCTGGGAAGGGGCCAATAATCATAGGCCATCCAAGCCTGATAATACCAGCCCCCAGCTGTCTGCTTGACCTTTGTAGTTCTCAAAAGTAAAGGGGTTCCTGTTTTTTTCTATTGATTTATTTAATCATAAATAGATGTCCAATAAGCTCCACAGGGTACAATTTTATTATATGTCGGCAGGTTTTGCAATTGAGGTAATACTTTTGGAGTTGATGTTAGCTTTGTAATGTCAGCTGTCATCAAGCCCATGGGGTTAGTATTGGAAAGGCGTCTATTAGACACCCCCATTGCTAACTCAGTAAGTATAAAGAGAAAAAAAACACACCCAAAAATAGTTTATTTGAAAAAAAAACACTCCAAACTCTTTCCTGTTTCACCAATTTATTTAAATAAAAACCCAGGCAGGTCAGATGTAGTCCTGGGAATCTGACGTAGTCCACAAATGGAAATATGAAGGACACAAAAAGAGAGAAAGCATTATTATATGTGGGGGGCTGTGCAGTTATTTGTCTGTTTTGGTATCTGCCTATATCTATATATTTTTTATGTCTAAAGTATTCATTGCTGTATAAAAAAAAACAAAATAGAAAAATGCAGGGGAAAAACAAATGCAAAAACGCGTAAATTTTCCCCGCCAAAAGATGCACCAAACACTTTACATGTGCACAGAGCCTAAAGGGCGCTTTACACGCTGCGGTATCGGTACCGATATCGCTAGCGATCGTACCCACCCCTGTCGGTTGTGCGTCACGGGCAAATCGCTGCCCGTGACGCACAACATCGCTAACACCCGTCACACTACTTACCTGCCCTGCGACGTCGCTGTGGCCGGCGATCCGCCTCCTTTCTAAGGGGCCGGCACACGGCAGCCGTCCAATAGAAGCGGAGGGGCGGAGATGAGCGGGACGTAACATCCCGCCCACCTCCTTCCTTCCGCATTGCCAGCGGAGGCAGGTGAGGAGATGTTTGTCGCTTCTGCGGTGTCACACACCGCGATGTGTGCTGCCGCAGGAAAGACAAGCAACCTCGTTACTCACCAGACAACGATCTTTGGTGTTTGGACGACCTCTCAAAAACCAACGATTTTTACCACTTTTGCGATCGTTGTAGGTCGCTCGTACGTGTTACACGCTGCGATGATGCTAACGACGCCGGATGTGCGTCACAAACACCGTGACCCCGACGATAAATCGTTAGCGATGTCGCAGCGTGTAAAGCACCCTTTACATTGTAATAAAATACATTATATTTACCCCCAAATTTTATCAGTAAAAAGTCAGTTCAGGGTACAAATAAAATAAGCCCTCACACAGCCCCAGATCCCCAAAAATTAAAACTGTTACGGTCCTTGGAAAAAAAAAAACAATTTTTTTTTTTTACTTATTTCAGAATTTTTTTTGACTACTTAAATAAAATAAAACAATCTAGATGTTTGGTCTGTATGAACTCGTACTGACCTGGGGAATGATACCACCAGGTGAGTTTTATTATATAGTGAACATGGTATATAAAAAGCCAAAAAACAATGCGGAATTGCACTTTGTTAGCAATTTCAGTGCACTTGGATTTTTTTTTTACCATTTTCCACTCCTTTCTATGGTAAAATCAATGATGTCAGTGAAAAGGTGAACTTTCCCCCCAAAAAAGAAGCCCTTCTAGAGTATATTTAAGGAAAAGTAAAAAAGTTCTGGCTTTTGGAATAAGGAGAGGAAAATGAAAAAAAACAAACGTTAAAATGGCCATGGCATGAAGGGGTTAACGAGGCAAGAAATGTTTTTTTTTAAGTCAGTGAATGAGGGTGGAAAAAAAAGCTTGTGTTTAGAAATGCGCTTTGGAAAAAGTTGATTGTTTTTTGTATTTTCCATGTCATCATCCATGGCCTGCTGCAGCTGCTGTGCAGGGGCTAATCAATCATATGCTAATCATCTTGTGTGTAGGCTCTGCCACTGAGCATATGTGCTGCCGAAGCTAGCACAAACTGCTAACCGACATGTCCGCTATATATAGTCCTATAAAAGTGAATATTTTAAATTAGGGAGATTTTTTTTTTAATCAGTTAATTCTGAAAGGTTTCATGTAGCACTCTATGAATGTTGCAGTTAAACTGTAAAGAAACTCATCAGGGAAAAAATAAGTAATAATTTGTCAGAAATTAATATGCAAATGAGATCAGTATGCAAATGTGATCGGCGCCGCACAGGATCCTGGGAGAACATGGGGCCTATTTCCTACTGTACAACGGCCATTACTATTGTACAGGGCCACACGGGGGAATTCCTAAGGTACATGGGGCATTACTACTGCACGCACAGGGGGCATTCCAATTTTACAGGGGCTCACAAGAGGCATTACTACTGTACAGGAGGTATTAGTATTGTACAGAGGCTCCTCACAGGGGGCAATACTACTGTACGAGGGGGCATTATTTTTGTACATAGGGGTCACAGTTGGGCAATACTACTGTACAGGGGGGCATTATTACTGTACTGGGGCTCACAGGGGTAATTACTACTGCACAACAGAGCATTACTACTGTACATGGGGTCAAAGGTGGGCATTACTACTGATCTTGGGGGCATTGCTATTGTACAGGGGGCATTACTACTGTGCAGGGGGCATTACTACTGTACAGGGGGCATTGCTACTGTGCAGGGGGCAGAACTACTGTACAGGGGGCATTACTACTGTACATGGGGTCACAAGTGGGCATTACTACTGATCATGGGGCATTACTACTGCACAAGGGGACACTACTGTTGTACAGGGGGCATTACTATTGTGAATGAGGGCATTACTGCTGTACATGGGGGCATTACTAGTGTACAGGAGCTCACAGAGAGTATTGCTACTGTACAATGGGACATTACTGCTGTACAGGGGCATTATAATTGTACAGGGGCTCACAGAGGGCATTATTACTGTACAGGAGGCATTACTCATGTACTGGGGAACACAGGGGGCATTACTACTGTACATCAGGTCATTACTACTGTAGAGGGGCTCATTGATAAGCATTACTTTTGTACATGGGGCTACTAATACTATACAGTGGCTCACAGGGGACAGTCTCTTGTTTTTATTTTCTCTCTGTTTATCTTTTTCAGGTTCCCATTTGTGGACTATGGCAGATTCCTTGGACTACGGCGGTCCTGCTATTTTTTTTTGTTTGTTTTAATAAAGTAGTGAATGATGGAAAGTGTTTATTTTAATAAATCATTTTGTTAATTTGTGTATGTTGTCTTTTTTTTATTACTGGGTTATTAATAGGGGTGCCTGATAGACGCCTCTCCATTACTATCCCATGGGCTTGCTGCCAGCTGACATTACACAGCTGACGTCAACCCCAGCTACCATTACTCCGATTGCCACCGCACCATGGCAATCAGGAAGAGGCGGGCAAAGCGTCAGAATTAGAGCATCTAGTCAGTGGCCCCGTGATGCGATCACGGGGCGCCGTTGTATTTCTATGACAGCTCGGGGTCAGATTATTACTCCTGATGCTGTCATGAATCACTTCCTGTGAGAGTCAACAGAATGCCAGCACTCTCAGGAGACCACCATTTCTCCTGATCAGTGCGATGCTGCAGCATCGCTCTGAACAGGAAAAGCCATCGCAGTGTACAGTCATAAAGTCCTCTAGGGCAACTAGTAAAATCAGTAAAAAATATTAAAGAAATAAATAATTATGTAAAATATGAAAAAATAAAAGCTAAAGCTCAAATCAAATCCCCTTTTGCCTCATTGAAAGCAAAACAATTAAAAAACTAAAAAACAAAATTGAGACATCCCTGAGGTAACCAGGTGTCACAAAACAAGGTAACATCACTGTAACAGCTCGGGTCCTACATAACTGTGCCAGTCAGTACACACACACCAGGACACATACACTCCAAAACCAGGGCGGGAGACTCCCATAGAACCAGGTGACAGGGCTGGGCACTGTGAGCTAACAGGCAGACAACTGGGTAGGGAGAGATCAGACCTGGGGGGGGAGTGGATGGCCTGGGGAGAGTGGGAGAAGTCAGTTAGCGGGCTGGAGAGACTGAAAGTGAGCAGTCGCAAGGAGGAGAATGAGTTGTCAGTAAAGGTGTCAAGACAAAGGAATCTTGAGACACAGTGAAAAAAGCAAAGACCCCGCCAAGACCTAAGTAGAAACAGCAGCCACTCAGGGGAGAAAGTATCTGGAGAACGAGAGGTCAAGCTCCAGGGACAGTGGAATGCTGTGGGAGTGGAAATCCAGGGCTCCTAGTACTTTGCACGCACGGGGTGCAGATCCGAGAACAGACCGGGACTTCAAGCCGTCTATTAACTCTGCCAGGTGGGTGGGTTTCCAGGACTCATCTGCCACCATTAACATCCGAGGCATAAGCAGCAAAGGGAGGACCGGGACATATTCCCTTAAATAGTCCAAACTGCCTGCGGCAGGACCCAGACACCAGGAGGACCTCCAAGTGCTCCACGCCAGGGAGGACCCACACACACACACACAAGTGCATCGGTGGGCGAGTGGCACCAGGTCAGCTGGCACAGGGACACAGGACTTGGGCGCACCTGGGATCCAGCACCTCCCCAGGTTGCGAACCCAGCTGTAAGTAAAGCGACCAAACTGCACTCCCCTGTCTGGACTGAGGTATTTCACTGCACCTCCACATTAACCCCTACCTACCCCTGAGGAAAAGCCCTGCTCGCGTAGGGCTTCACCATCCACGCTGCCCCATCCATCACCCCCAGGGAAGAACGGCAGCGGTGGCCATGCCATCCCTGGCCGCGCACCGCGTGTGGCGTAGTCGGACTATTTTTATTATTTTTCCCATTTTATTTAAAAACTGATCAACGTGCCCCTGGATCTGGGACCCCTCGAGCCACGGATTGCCCGGATCCAAGCAGCTCGGCTGCCCCGGGGTGCGACAATACACATATTTGGTATTGCTGAGTTCAGAAATGCCTGGGCTATAAAAATATAAAAGCAATTAATCTGATTAGTACAAGGTGTAGCGAGAAAAAATATTCCAGATGACAAAATGATGGTTTTTGGTCATCGCAACATGGCACTAAAATGCAATAACAGGCGATCAAATCATCATATACAAATATGGTATAATTAAAAACATCAGCTCAAAACGCAAAAAAAAAAGCCGTCACTGAGCCCCAGATACCGAACAATGAGAATGCTACAGGTCTCCGAACATGGAGACAAGGCGCTATTCTTTTTTTGGACAAACTTCTGCTTTTTCTTCACCCTTTAGATAAAAGTAAAAGTATACATGTTTTGTATCTACGAACTCGCACCGGCCTGAGGCATCATAATGCCGGGTCACTTTTACCAAATTGTAAACATGGTGACAGAAAAAAAGCAAAAAAACCCCCCTAAATTGTGGAATTTCACTTTTTAATTACAATTTCTACACTTTTGGAATTTTTCTTCCAATACACTACATGGAAAAATGAAAAGGAAATAAAGTAAAATGGCCATGGCTTGAAGGGGTTAACAAGACCAGAAATGTTCTTACCTCAAAAAATGACGAAAAAAAAATACATTTGGGTTAATAAATGCATCAAAATATGGAACGCTTCACGAATTTGCATGGATGGAAGGTGACATTACATTTGTATAGGGGCACAAAGAGGTAATTTCTACTTTATAGGAGCACAGAGGGCAAACAATACCAATGAATGTGGCTGATAAAAGGGCCATTATTATTGTGTGGGTAAACAAATGGGGACATCACAACAGTATAGGGGGACAAAAGGGGGCACATAGGGTGTAATATAACTGTACAGCCCTAAGAGAAGCACAGTTACTGTGTAGGAACACAAACACAAAGGCGGACCAATGGTAATGGACGGTGGTCAAAGAGGGACATTGTTACTGTATAGGAACACGAAAAGGGGCATGAGTACAGTCTGGAGGACATAAAGTCATATCTAATATATAAAGCTGAATGTGTGTGTGTGTGTGTGTGTGTGTGTGTGTGTGTGTGTGTCCGGGATTGGCATCTGCACCGTCGCAGCTACAGCCACAAAAGTTTGCACACTCACACGTCTGGACCCCAAGAGCGTCATAGGCTATGTTTTGAGGGGAAGTTTTAACGCCGCGCTTTACAGTTATTCAACAAAAAACCTGCCTCCATTAAAGCGAATAGAGCTGGGAGCCACAGTGCAGCCAGAACTTCAGAAGAATGCGCAGACACGCCCTTAAATGGAATGTTGGCGTGTCACAATGCAGCCAGAGAAAGAGACAGACACAGACAGGGAAAGAGGCAGACACAGACAGGGAAAGAGTCAGACATAGACAGGGTAAGACACAGACACAAAGAGACAGATACAGACAAAAAGACAGACTGACAGGGAAAGAGAGACAGGGAAAGAGAGGGAAAGAGAGTGAAAGGTTAAGAGACAGACAGACAGGTAAAGAGACAGACAAAGAGACAGACAGACACAGGGAAACAGACAGAGAGGGAAAGAGACAGACAGGGTAAGAGACAGACAGGGAAAGAGAGGGAAAGAGACAGACAGGGTAAGAGACAGACAAAGACAGGTAAAGAGACAGACAAAGAGACAGACACAGGGAAAGTGACAGAGGGAAAGAGGGAAAGAGACAGACAGGGAAAGAGACAGACAGGGAAAGAGAGGGAAAGAGACAGACAGGGTAAGAGACAGACAAAGACAGGTAAAGAGACAGACAAAGAGACAGACACAGGGAAAGTGACAGAGGGAAAGAGGGAAAGAGACAGACAGGGAAAGAGACAGACAGGGAAAGAGAGGGAAAGAGACAGACAGGGAAAGAGACAGACAGGGAAAGTGACAGAGAGACAGAGACAGACAGAGAAAGAGATAGATAGACAGACAGGGAAAGAGATTGAGACAGACGGAGAAAGAGACAGAGACAGTCAGAGACAGACAGGGAAAGACAGACAGACCAAGACAGAGAGAGAGAGAGACAGAGAGAGATATACAGAGGGGGAGACAGACAGAGAATGGGAGAGAAACAGAGAGACAGTTACTATCCCGGGAAGCGCCGGGTGCTACAGCTAGTATCTGTTAATAAGGGACGTTCCTGACATCACCGTTCATCGGAATTGCTGGTTTTCGCTGTGTGCTGCTTCTCAAACTCTATGGAGCCTTGTTCTGAGCCTCCATAGTCTTTGATCATTGTGCAACGTCTTGGTAAGCGCCGGACTACGTTGGACCTGCGTGGGAACTTTGCTTTTTAATAAATTGGTGAACTAGTGACTGTGTCTTGTTTTTATTTCTCTCTGTTTATGTTTTTCTGGTTTCCATTTGTGGACTATGGCGGATTCCTTGGACTACGGCAGTCCTGCTGCTTTTTTTTTATTTAGTAAAGTGGTGAATGATGGAAAGAGTTGGGGAGTGTTTATTTTAATAAAGTATTTTTTACTTGTGTGTATTTTTTTTATTACTGGGTTAGTAATGGGGGTGTCTGATAGACGCTTCTCCATTACTAATCCCTGGGCTTGATGTCAGCTGACACTACACAGCTGACATCAACCCCAACTACCATTACCCGATTGCCAGTGCACCAGGGACGAGCAGAGGCAAAGCACCAGAATTGGCGCATCTAATGTGATGTGCTACTTCTGGGGTGGCTGTGTGCTGCTATTTTTACTCTGAGAAGGCCCATGGTTATTGGCTCCTACTGCACTATGGCAATCAGGAAGAGCTGAGGAAAAGTGCCAGAATTGGCGCAGCTAATGTGATGCGCCACTTCTGGGGTGGATGCTTGCTGCTATTTTTAGTCTGGGAATGACCATGGTTATTTGCCCCTGCAGCACCAGGGCAATCAGGAAGAGCCAAAGCAAAGTGCTAACATCTATTGTGAGGTGCCACTTCTTGGATAGCTGTGGGACGCTATGTTTAGGCTGGGAAGGGGCCAATAATCATAGGCCATCCAAGCCTGATAATACCAGCCCCCAGCTGTCTGCTTGACCTTTGTAGTTCTCAAAAGTAAAGGGGTCCCTGTTTTTTTCTATTGATTTATTTAATCATAAATAGATGTCCAATAAGCTCCACAGGGTACAATTTTATTATATGTCGGCAGGTTTTGCAATTGAGGTAATACTTTTGGAGTTGATGTTAGCTTTGTAATGTCAGCTGTCATCAAGCCCATGGGGTTAGTATTGGAAAGGCGTCTATTAGACACCCCCATTGCTAACTCAGTAAGTATAAAGAGAAAAAAAACACACCCAAAAATAGTTTATTTGAAAAAAAAACACTCCAAACTCTTTCCTGTTTCACCAATTTATTTAAATAAAAACCCAGGCAGGTCAGATGTAGTCCTGGGAATCTGACGTAGTCCACAAATGGAAATATGAAGGACACAAAAAGAGAGAAAGCATTATTATATGTGGGGGGCTGTGCAGTTATTTGTCTGTTTTGGTATCTGCCTATATCTATATATTTTTTATGTCTAAAGTATTCATTGCTGTATAAAAAAAAACAAAATAGAAAAATGCAGGGGAAAAACAAATGCAAAAACGCGTAAATTTTCCCCGCCAAAAGATGCACCAAACACTTTACATGTGCACAGAGCCTAAAGGGCGCTTTACACGCTGCGGTATCGGTACCGATATCGCTAGCGATCGTACCCACCCCTGTCGGTTGTGCGTCACGGGCAAATCGCTGCCCGTGACGCACAACATCGCTAACACCCGTCACACTACTTACCTGCCCTGCGACGTCGCTGTGGCCGGCGATCCGCCTCCTTTCTAAGGGGCCGGCACACGGCAGCCGTCCAATAGAAGCGGAGGGGCGGAGATGAGCGGGACGTAACATCCCGCCCACCTCCTTCCTTCCGCATTGCCAGCGGAGGCAGGTGAGGAGATGTTTGTCGCTTCTGCGGTGTCACACACCGCGATGTGTGCTGCCGCAGGAAAGACAAGCAACCTCGTTACTCACCAGACAACGATCTTTGGTGTTTGGACGACCTCTCAAAAACCAACGATTTTTACCACTTTTGCGATCGTTGTAGGTCGCTCGTACGTGTTACACGCTGCGATGATGCTAACGACGCCGGATGTGCGTCACAAACACCGTGACCCCGACGATAAATCGTTAGCGATGTCGCAGCGTGTAAAGCACCCTTTACATTGTAATAAAATACATTATATTTACCCCCAAATTTTATCAGTAAAAAGTCAGTTCAGGGTACAAATAAAATAAGCCCTCACACAGCCCCAGATCCCCAAAAATTAAAACTGTTACGGTCCTTGGAAAAAAAAAAACAATTTTTTTTTTTTACTTATTTCAGAATTTTTTTTGACTACTTAAATAAAATAAAACAATCTAGATGTTTGGTCTGTATGAACTCGTACTGACCTGGGGAATGATACCACCAGGTGAGTTTTATTATATAGTGAACATGGTATATAAAAAGCCAAAAAACAATGCGGAATTGCACTTTGTTAGCAATTTCAGTGCACTTGGATTTTTTTTTTACCATTTTCCACTCCTTTCTATGGTAAAATCAATGATGTCAGTGAAAAGGTGAACTTTCCCCCCAAAAAAGAAGCCCTTCTAGAGTATATTTAAGGAAAAGTAAAAAAGTTCTGGCTTTTGGAATAAGGAGAGGAAAATGAAAAAAAACAAACGTTAAAATGGCCATGGCATGAAGGGGTTAACGAGGCAAGAAATGTTTTTTTTTAAGTCAGTGAATGAGGGTGGAAAAAAAAGCTTGTGTTTAGAAATGCGCTTTGGAAAAAGTTGATTGTTTTTTGTATTTTCCATGTCATCATCCATGGCCTGCTGCAGCTGCTGTGCAGGGGCTAATCAATCATATGCTAATCATCTTGTGTGTAGGCTCTGCCACTGAGCATATGTGCTGCCGAAGCTAGCACAAACTGCTAACCGACATGTCCGCTATATATAGTCCTATAAAAGTGAATATTTTAAATTAGGGAGATTTTTTTTTTAATCAGTTAATTCTGAAAGGTTTCATGTAGCACTCTATGAATGTTGCAGTTAAACTGTAAAGAAACTCATCAGGGAAAAAATAAGTAATAATTTGTCAGAAATTAATATGCAAATGAGATCAGTATGCAAATGTGATCGGCGCCGCACAGGATCCTGGGAGAACATGGGGCCTATTTCCTACTGTACAACGGCCATTACTATTGTACAGGGCCACACGGGGGAATTCCTAAGGTACATGGGGCATTACTACTGCACGCACAGGGGGCATTCCAATTTTACAGGGGCTCACAAGAGGCATTACTACTGTACAGGAGGTATTAGTATTGTACAGAGGCTCCTCACAGGGGGCAATACTACTGTACGAGGGGGCATTATTTTTGTACATAGGGGTCACAGTTGGGCAATACTACTGTACAGGGGGGCATTATTACTGTACTGGGGCTCACAGGGGTAATTACTACTGCACAACAGAGCATTACTACTGTACATGGGGTCAAAGGTGGGCATTACTACTGATCTTGGGGGCATTGCTATTGTACAGGGGGCATTACTACTGTGCAGGGGGCATTACTACTGTACAGGGGGCATTGCTACTGTGCAGGGGGCAGAACTACTGTACAGGGGGCATTACTACTGTACATGGGGTCACAAGTGGGCATTACTACTGATCATGGGGCATTACTACTGCACAAGGGGACACTACTGTTGTACAGGGGGCATTACTATTGTGAATGAGGGCATTACTGCTGTACATGGGGGCATTACTAGTGTACAGGAGCTCACAGAGAGTATTGCTACTGTACAATGGGACATTACTGCTGTACAGGGGCATTATAATTGTACAGGGGCTCACAGAGGGCATTATTACTGTACAGGAGGCATTACTCATGTACTGGGGAACACAGGGGGCATTACTACTGTACATCAGGTCATTACTACTGTAGAGGGGCTCATTGATAAGCATTACTTTTGTACATGGGGCTACTAATACTATACAGTGGCTCACAGGGGACAGTCTCTTGTTTTTATTTTCTCTCTGTTTATCTTTTTCAGGTTCCCATTTGTGGACTATGGCGGATTCCTTGGACTACGGCGGTCCTGCTATTTTTTTTTGTTTGTTTTAATAAAGTAGTGAATGATGGAAAGTGTTTATTTTAATAAATCATTTTGTTAATTTGTGTATGTTGTCTTTTTTTTATTACTGGGTTATTAATAGGGGTGCCTGATAGACGCCTCTCCATTACTATCCCATGGGCTTGCTGCCAGCTGACATTACACAGCTGACGTCAACCCCAGCTACCATTACTCCGATTGCCACCGCACCATGGCAATCAGGAAGAGGCGGGCAAAGCGTCAGAATTAGAGCATCTAGTCAGTGGCCCCGTGATGCGATCACGGGGCGCCGTTGTATTTCTATGACAGCTCGGGGTCAGATTATTACTCCTGATGCTGTCATGAATCACTTCCTGTGAGAGTCAACAGAATGCCAGCACTCTCAGGAGACCAGCATTTCTCCTGATCAGTGCGATGCTGCAGCATCGCTCTGAACAGGAAAAGCCATCGCAGTGTACAGTCATAAAGTCCTCTAGGGCAACTAGTAAAATCAGTAAAAAATATTAAAGAAATAAATAATTATGTAAAATATGAAAAAATAAAAGCTAAAGCTCAAATCAAATCCCCTTTTGCCTCATTGAAAGCAAAACAATTAAAAAACTAAAAAACAAAATTGAGACATCCCTGAGGTAACCAGGTGTCACAAAACAAGGTAACATCACTGTAACAGCTCGGGTCCTACATAACTGTGCCAGTCAGTACACACACACCAGGACACATACACTCCAAAACCAGGGCGGGAGACTCCCATAGAACCAGGTGACAGGGCTGGGCACTGTGAGCTAACAGGCAGACAACTGGGTAGGGAGAGATCAGACCTGGGGGGGGAGTGGATGGCCTGGGGAGAGTGGGAGAAGTCAGTTAGCGGGCTGGAGAGACTGAAAGTGAGCAGTCGCAAGGAGGAGAATGAGTTGTCAGTAAAGGTGTCAAGACAAAGGAATCTTGAGACACAGTGAAAAAAGCAAAGACCCCGCCAAGACCTAAGTAGAAACAGCAGCCACTCAGGGGAGAAAGTATCTGGAGAACGAGAGGTCAAGCTCCAGGGACAGTGGAATGCTGTGGGAGTGGAAATCCAGGGCTCCTAGTACTTTGCACGCACGGGGTGCAGATCCGAGAACAGACCGGGACTTCAAGCCGTCTATTAACTCTGCCAGGTGGGTGGGTTTCCAGGACTCATCTGCCACCATTAACATCCGAGGCATAAGCAGCAAAGGGAGGACCGGGACATATTCCCTTAAATAGTCCAAACTGCCTGCGGCAGGACCCAGACACCAGGAGGACCTCCAAGTGCTCCACGCCAGGGAGGACCCACACACACACACACAAGTGCATCGGTGGGCGAGTGGCACCAGGTCAGCTGGCACAGGGACACAGGACTTGGGCGCACCTGGGATCCAGCACCTCCCCAGGTTGCGAACCCAGCTGTAAGTAAAGCGACCAAACTGCACTCCCCTGTCTGGACTGAGGTATTTCACTGCACCTCCACATTAACCCCTACCTACCCCTGAGGAAAAGCCCTGCTCGCGTAGGGCTTCACCATCCACGCTGCCCCATCCATCACCCCCAGGGAAGAACGGCAGCGGTGGCCATGCCATCCCTGGCCGCGCACCGCGTGTGGCGTAGTCGGACTATTTTTATTATTTTTCCCATTTTATTTAAAAACTGATCAACGTGCCCCTGGATCTGGGACCCCTCGAGCCACGGATTGCCCGGATCCAAGCAGCTCGGCTGCCCCGGGGTGCGACAATACACATATTTGGTATTGCTGAGTTCAGAAATGCCTGGGCTATAAAAATATAAAAGCAATTAATCTGATTAGTACAAGGTGTAGCGAGAAAAAATATTCCAGATGACAAAATGATGGTTTTTGGTCATCGCAACATGGCACTAAAATGCAATAACAGGCGATCAAATCATCATATACAAATATGGTATAATTAAAAACATCAGCTCAAAACGCAAAAAAAAAAGCCGTCACTGAGCCCCAGATACCGAACAATGAGAATGCTACAGGTCTCCGAACATGGAGACAAGGCGCTATTCTTTTTTTGGACAAACTTCTGCTTTTTCTTCACCCTTTAGATAAAAGTAAAAGTATACATGTTTTGTATCTACGAACTCGCACCGGCCTGAGGCATCATAATGCCGGGTCACTTTTACCAAATTGTAAACATGGTGACAGAAAAAAAGCAAAAAAACCCCCCTAAATTGTGGAATTTCACTTTTTAATTACAATTTCTACACTTTTGGAATTTTTCTTCCAATACACTACATGGAAAAATGAAAAGGAAATAAAGTAAAATGGCCATGGCTTGAAGGGGTTAACAAGACCAGAAATGTTCTTACCTCAAAAAATGACGAAAAAAAAATACATTTGGGTTAATAAATGCATCAAAATATGGAACGCTTCACGAATTTGCATGGATGGAAGGTGACATTACATTTGTATAGGGGCACAAAGAGGTAATTTCTACTTTATAGGAGCACAGAGGGCAAACAATACCAATGAATGTGGCTGATAAAAGGGCCATTATTATTGTGTGGGTAAACAAATGGGGACATCACAACAGTATAGGGGGACAAAAGGGGGCACATAGGGTGTAATATAACTGTACAGCCCTAAGAGAAGCACAGTTACTGTGTAGGAACACAAACACAAAGGCGGACCAATGGTAATGGACGGTGGTCAAAGAGGGACATTGTTACTGTATAGGAACACGAAAAGGGGCATGAGTACAGTCTGGAGGACATAAAGTCATATCTAATATATAAAGCTGAATGTGTGTGTGTGTGTGTGTGTGTGTGTGTGTGTGTGTGTGTGTGTGTCCGGGATTGGCATCTGCACCGTCGCAGCTACAGCCACAAAAGTTTGCACACTCACACGTCTGGACCCCAAGAGCGTCATAGGCTATGTTTTGAGGGGAAGTTTTAACGCCGCGCTTTACAGTTATTCAACAAAAAACCTGCCTCCATTAAAGCGAATAGAGCTGGGAGCCACAGTGCAGCCAGAACTTCAGAAGAATGCGCAGACACGCCCTTAAATGGAATGTTGGCGTGTCACAATGCAGCCAGAGAAAGAGACAGACACAGACAGGGAAAGAGGCAGACACAGACAGGGAAAGAGTCAGACATAGACAGGGTAAGACACAGACACAAAGAGACAGATACAGACAAAAAGACAGACTGACAGGGAAAGAGAGACAGGGAAAGAGAGGGAAAGAGAGTGAAAGGTTAAGAGACAGACAGACAGGTAAAGAGACAGACAAAGAGACAGACAGACACAGGGAAACAGACAGAGAGGGAAAGAGACAGACAGGGTAAGAGACAGACAGGGAAAGAGAGGGAAAGAGACAGACAGGGTAAGAGACAGACAAAGACAGGTAAAGAGACAGACAAAGAGACAGACACAGGGAAAGTGACAGAGGGAAAGAGGGAAAGAGACAGACAGGGAAAGAGACAGACAGGGAAAGAGAGGGAAAGAGACAGACAGGGTAAGAGACAGACAAAGACAGGTAAAGAGACAGACAAAGAGACAGACACAGGGAAAGTGACAGAGGGAAAGAGGGAAAGAGACAGACAGGGAAAGAGACAGACAGGGAAAGAGAGGGAAAGAGACAGACAGGGAAAGAGACAGACAGGGAAAGTGACAGAGAGACAGAGACAGACAGAGAAAGAGATAGATAGACAGACAGGGAAAGAGATTGAGACAGACGGAGAAAGAGACAGAGACAGTCAGAGACAGACAGGGAAAGACAGACAGACCAAGACAGAGAGAGAGAGAGACAGAGAGAGATATACAGAGGGGGAGACAGACAGAGAATGGGAGAGAAACAGAGAGACAGTTACTATCCCGGGAAGCGCCGGGTGCTACAGCTAGTATCTGTTAATAAGGGACGTTCCTGACATCACCGTTCATCGGAATTGCTGGTTTTCGCTGTGTGCTGCTTCTCAAACTCTATGGAGCCTTGTTCTGAGCCTCCATAGTCTTTGATCATTGTGCAACGTCTTGGTAAGCGCCGGACTACGTTGGACCTGCGTGGGAACTTTGCTTTTTAATAAATTGGTGAACTAGTGACTGTGTCTTGTTTTTATTTCTCTCTGTTTATGTTTTTCTGGTTTCCATTTGTGGACTATGGCGGATTCCTTGGACTACGGCAGTCCTGCTGCTTTTTTTTTATTTAGTAAAGTGGTGAATGATGGAAAGAGTTGGGGAGTGTTTATTTTAATAAAGTATTTTTTACTTGTGTGTATTTTTTTTATTACTGGGTTAGTAATGGGGGTGTCTGATAGACGCTTCTCCATTACTAATCCCTGGGCTTGATGTCAGCTGACACTACACAGCTGACATCAACCCCAACTACCATTACCCGATTGCCAGTGCACCAGGGACGAGCAGAGGCAAAGCACCAGAATTGGCGCATCTAATGTGATGTGCTACTTCTGGGGTGGCTGTGTGCTGCTATTTTTACTCTGAGAAGGCCCATGGTTATTGGCTCCTACTGCACTATGGCAATCAGGAAGAGCTGAGGAAAAGTGCCAGAATTGGCGCAGCTAATGTGATGCGCCACTTCTGGGGTGGATGCTTGCTGCTATTTTTAGTCTGGGAATGACCATGGTTATTTGCCCCTGCAGCACCAGGGCAATCAGGAAGAGCCAAAGCAAAGTGCTAACATCTATTGTGAGGTGCCACTTCTTGGATAGCTGTGGGACGCTATGTTTAGGCTGGGAAGGGGCCAATAATCATAGGCCATCCAAGCCTGATAATACCAGCCCCCAGCTGTCTGCTTGACCTTTGTAGTTCTCAAAAGTAAAGGGGTCCCTGTTTTTTTCTATTGATTTATTTAATCATAAATAGATGTCCAATAAGCTCCACAGGGTACAATTTTATTATATGTCGGCAGGTTTTGCAATTGAGGTAATACTTTTGGAGTTGATGTTAGCTTTGTAATGTCAGCTGTCATCAAGCCCATGGGGTTAGTATTGGAAAGGCGTCTATTAGACACCCCCATTGCTAACTCAGTAAGTATAAAGAGAAAAAAAACACACCCAAAAATAGTTTATTTGAAAAAAAAACACTCCAAACTCTTTCCTGTTTCACCAATTTATTTAAATAAAAACCCAGGCAGGTCAGATGTAGTCCTGGGAATCTGACGTAGTCCACAAATGGAAATATGAAGGACACAAAAAGAGAGAAAGCATTATTATATGTGGGGGGCTGTGCAGTTATTTGTCTGTTTTGGTATCTGCCTATATCTATATATTTTTTATGTCTAAAGTATTCATTGCTGTATAAAAAAAAACAAAATAGAAAAATGCAGGGGAAAAACAAATGCAAAAACGCGTAAATTTTCCCCGCCAAAAGATGCACCAAACACTTTACATGTGCACAGAGCCTAAAGGGCGCTTTACACGCTGCGGTATCGGTACCGATATCGCTAGCGATCGTACCCACCCCTGTCGGTTGTGCGTCACGGGCAAATCGCTGCCCGTGACGCACAACATCGCTAACACCCGTCACACTACTTACCTGCCCTGCGACGTCGCTGTGGCCGGCGATCCGCCTCCTTTCTAAGGGGCCGGCACACGGCAGCCGTCCAATAGAAGCGGAGGGGCGGAGATGAGCGGGACGTAACATCCCGCCCACCTCCTTCCTTCCGCATTGCCAGCGGAGGCAGGTGAGGAGATGTTTGTCGCTTCTGCGGTGTCACACACCGCGATGTGTGCTGCCGCAGGAAAGACAAGCAACCTCGTTACTCACCAGACAACGATCTTTGGTGTTTGGACGACCTCTCAAAAACCAACGATTTTTACCACTTTTGCGATCGTTGTAGGTCGCTCGTACGTGTTACACGCTGCGATGATGCTAACGACGCCGGATGTGCGTCACAAACACCGTGACCCCGACGATAAATCGTTAGCGATGTCGCAGCGTGTAAAGCACCCTTTACATTGTAATAAAATACATTATATTTACCCCCAAATTTTATCAGTAAAAAGTCAGTTCAGGGTACAAATAAAATAAGCCCTCACACAGCCCCAGATCCCCAAAAATTAAAACTGTTACGGTCCTTGGAAAAAAAAAAACAATTTTTTTTTTTTACTTATTTCAGAATTTTTTTTGACTACTTAAATAAAATAAAACAATCTAGATGTTTGGTCTGTATGAACTCGTACTGACCTGGGGAATGATACCACCAGGTGAGTTTTATTATATAGTGAACATGGTATATAAAAAGCCAAAAAACAATGCGGAATTGCACTTTGTTAGCAATTTCAGTGCACTTGGATTTTTTTTTTACCATTTTCCACTCCTTTCTATGGTAAAATCAATGATGTCAGTGAAAAGGTGAACTTTCCCCCCAAAAAAGAAGCCCTTCTAGAGTATATTTAAGGAAAAGTAAAAAAGTTCTGGCTTTTGGAATAAGGAGAGGAAAATGAAAAAAAACAAACGTTAAAATGGCCATGGCATGAAGGGGTTAACGAGGCAAGAAATGTTTTTTTTTAAGTCAGTGAATGAGGGTGGAAAAAAAAGCTTGTGTTTAGAAATGCGCTTTGGAAAAAGTTGATTGTTTTTTGTATTTTCCATGTCATCATCCATGGCCTGCTGCAGCTGCTGTGCAGGGGCTAATCAATCATATGCTAATCATCTTGTGTGTAGGCTCTGCCACTGAGCATATGTGCTGCCGAAGCTAGCACAAACTGCTAACCGACATGTCCGCTATATATAGTCCTATAAAAGTGAATATTTTAAATTAGGGAGATTTTTTTTTTAATCAGTTAATTCTGAAAGGTTTCATGTAGCACTCTATGAATGTTGCAGTTAAACTGTAAAGAAACTCATCAGGGAAAAAATAAGTAATAATTTGTCAGAAATTAATATGCAAATGAGATCAGTATGCAAATGTGATCGGCGCCGCACAGGATCCTGGGAGAACATGGGGCCTATTTCCTACTGTACAACGGCCATTACTATTGTACAGGGCCACACGGGGGAATTCCTAAGGTACATGGGGCATTACTACTGCACGCACAGGGGGCATTCCAATTTTACAGGGGCTCACAAGAGGCATTACTACTGTACAGGAGGTATTAGTATTGTACAGAGGCTCCTCACAGGGGGCAATACTACTGTACGAGGGGGCATTATTTTTGTACATAGGGGTCACAGTTGGGCAATACTACTGTACAGGGGGGCATTATTACTGTACTGGGGCTCACAGGGGTAATTACTACTGCACAACAGAGCATTACTACTGTACATGGGGTCAAAGGTGGGCATTACTACTGATCTTGGGGGCATTGCTATTGTACAGGGGGCATTACTACTGTGCAGGGGGCATTACTACTGTACAGGGGGCATTGCTACTGTGCAGGGGGCAGAACTACTGTACAGGGGGCATTACTACTGTACATGGGGTCACAAGTGGGCATTACTACTGATCATGGGGCATTACTACTGCACAAGGGGACACTACTGTTGTACAGGGGGCATTACTATTGTGAATGAGGGCATTACTGCTGTACATGGGGGCATTACTAGTGTACAGGAGCTCACAGAGAGTATTGCTACTGTACAATGGGACATTACTGCTGTACAGGGGCATTATAATTGTACAGGGGCTCACAGAGGGCATTATTACTGTACAGGAGGCATTACTCATGTACTGGGGAACACAGGGGGCATTACTACTGTACATCAGGTCATTACTACTGTAGAGGGGCTCATTGATAAGCATTACTTTTGTACATGGGGCTACTAATACTATACAGTGGCTCACAGGGGACAGTCTCTTGTTTTTATTTTCTCTCTGTTTATCTTTTTCAGGTTCCCATTTGTGGACTATGGCAGATTCCTTGGACTACGGCGGTCCTGCTATTTTTTTTTGTTTGTTTTAATAAAGTAGTGAATGATGGAAAGTGTTTATTTTAATAAATCATTTTGTTAATTTGTGTATGTTGTCTTTTTTTTATTACTGGGTTATTAATAGGGGTGCCTGATAGACGCCTCTCCATTACTATCCCATGGGCTTGCTGCCAGCTGACATTACACAGCTGACGTCAACCCCAGCTACCATTACTCCGATTGCCACCGCACCATGGCAATCAGGAAGAGGCGGGCAAAGCGTCAGAATTAGAGCATCTAGTCAGTGGCCCCGTGATGCGATCACGGGGCGCCGTTGTATTTCTATGACAGCTCGGGGTCAGATTATTACTCCTGATGCTGTCATGAATCACTTCCTGTGAGAGTCAACAGAATGCCAGCACTCTCAGGAGACCACCATTTCTCCTGATCAGTGCGATGCTGCAGCATCGCTCTGAACAGGAAAAGCCATCGCAGTGTACAGTCATAAAGTCCTCTAGGGCAACTAGTAAAATCAGTAAAAAATATTAAAGAAATAAATAATTATGTAAAATATGAAAAAATAAAAGCTAAAGCTCAAATCAAATCCCCTTTTGCCTCATTGAAAGCAAAACAATTAAAAAACTAAAAAACAAAATTGAGACATCCCTGAGGTAACCAGGTGTCACAAAACAAGGTAACATCACTGTAACAGCTCGGGTCCTACATAACTGTGCCAGTCAGTACACACACACCAGGACACATACACTCCAAAACCAGGGCGGGAGACTCCCATAGAACCAGGTGACAGGGCTGGGCACTGTGAGCTAACAGGCAGACAACTGGGTAGGGAGAGATCAGACCTGGGGGGGGAGTGGATGGCCTGGGGAGAGTGGGAGAAGTCAGTTAGCGGGCTGGAGAGACTGAAAGTGAGCAGTCGCAAGGAGGAGAATGAGTTGTCAGTAAAGGTGTCAAGACAAAGGAATCTTGAGACACAGTGAAAAAAGCAAAGACCCCGCCAAGACCTAAGTAGAAACAGCAGCCACTCAGGGGAGAAAGTATCTGGAGAACGAGAGGTCAAGCTCCAGGGACAGTGGAATGCTGTGGGAGTGGAAATCCAGGGCTCCTAGTACTTTGCACGCACGGGGTGCAGATCCGAGAACAGACCGGGACTTCAAGCCGTCTATTAACTCTGCCAGGTGGGTGGGTTTCCAGGACTCATCTGCCACCATTAACATCCGAGGCATAAGCAGCAAAGGGAGGACCGGGACATATTCCCTTAAATAGTCCAAACTGCCTGCGGCAGGACCCAGACACCAGGAGGACCTCCAAGTGCTCCACGCCAGGGAGGACCCACACACACACACACAAGTGCATCGGTGGGCGAGTGGCACCAGGTCAGCTGGCACAGGGACACAGGACTTGGGCGCACCTGGGATCCAGCACCTCCCCAGGTTGCGAACCCAGCTGTAAGTAGCGACCAAACTGCACTCCCCTGTCTGGACTGAGGTATTTCACTGCACCTCCACATTAACCCCTACCTACCCCTGAGGAAAAGCCCTGCTCGCGTAGGGCTTCACCATCCACGCTGCCCCATCCATCACCCCCAGGGAAGAACGGCAGCGGTGGCCATGCCATCCCTGGCCGCGCACCGCGTGTGGCGTAGTCGGACTATTTTTATTATTTTTCCCATTTTATTTAAAAACTGATCAACGTGCCCCTGGATCTGGGACCCCTCGAGCCACGGATTGCCCGGATCCAAGCAGCTCGGCTGCCCCGGGGTGCGACAATACACATATTTGGTATTGCTGAGTTCAGAAATGCCTGGGCTATAAAAATATAAAAGCAATTAATCTGATTAGTACAAGGTGTAGCGAGAAAAAATATTCCAGATGACAAAATGATGGTTTTTGGTCATCGCAACATGGCACTAAAATGCAATAACAGGCGATCAAATCATCATATACAAATATGGTATAATTAAAAACATCAGCTCAAAACGCAAAAAAAAAAGCCGTCACTGAGCCCCAGATACCGAACAATGAGAATGCTACAGGTCTCCGAACATGGCGACAAGGCGCTATTCTTTTTTTGGACAAACTTCTGCTTTTTCTTCACCCTTTAGATAAAAGTAAAAGTATACATGTTTTGTATCTACGAACTCGCACCGGCCTGAGGCATCATAATGCCGGGTCACTTTTACCAAATTGTAAACATGGTGACAGAAAAAAAGCAAAAAAACCCCCCTAAATTGTGGAATTTCACTTTTTAATTACAATTTCTACACTTTTGGAATTTTTCTTCCAATACACTACATGGAAAAATGAAAAGGAAATAAAGTAAAATGGCCATGGCTTGAAGGGGTTAACAAGACCAGAAATGTTCTTACCTCAAAAAATGACGAAAAAAAAATACATTTGGGTTAATAAATGCATCAAAATATGGAACGCTTCACGAATTTGCATGGATGGAAGGTGACATTACATTTGTATAGGGGCACAAAGAGGTAATTTCTACTTTATAGGAGCACAGAGGGCAAACAATACCAATGAATGTGGCTGATAAAAGGGCCATTATTATTGTGTGGGTAAACAAATGGGGACATCACAACAGTATAGGGGGACAAAAGGGGGCACATAGGGTGTAATATAACTGTACAGCCCTAAGAGAAGCACAGTTACTGTGTAGGAACACAAACACAAAGGCGGACCAATGGTAATGGACGGTGGTCAAAGAGGGACATTGTTACTGTATAGGAACACGAAAAGGGGCATGAGTACAGTCTGGAGGACATAAAGTCATATCTAATATATAAAGCTGAATGTGTGTGTGTGTGTGTGTGTGTGTGTGTGTGTGTGTGTGTGTGTGTGTCCGGGATTGGCATCTGCACCGTCGCAGCTACAGCCACAAAAGTTTGCACACTCACACGTCTGGACCCCAAGAGCGTCATAGGCTATGTTTTGAGGGGAAGTTTTAACGCCGCGCTTTACAGTTATTCAACAAAAAACCTGCCTCCATTAAAGCGAATAGAGCTGGGAGCCACAGTGCAGCCAGAACTTCAGAAGAATGCGCAGACACGCCCTTAAATGGAATGTTGGCGTGTCACAATGCAGCCAGAGAAAGAGACAGACACAGACAGGGAAAGAGGCAGACACAGACAGGGAAAGAGTCAGACATAGACAGGGTAAGACACAGACACAAAGAGACAGATACAGACAAAAAGACAGACTGACAGGGAAAGAGAGACAGGGAAAGAGAGGGAAAGAGAGTGAAAGGTTAAGAGACAGACAGACAGGTAAAGAGACAGACAAAGAGACAGACAGACACAGGGAAACAGACAGAGAGGGAAAGAGACAGACAGGGTAAGAGACAGACAGGGAAAGAGAGGGAAAGAGACAGACAGGGTAAGAGACAGACAAAGACAGGTAAAGAGACAGACAAAGAGACAGACACAGGGAAAGTGACAGAGGGAAAGAGGGAAAGAGACAGACAGGGAAAGAGACAGACAGGGAAAGAGAGGGAAAGAGACAGACAGGGTAAGAGACAGACAAAGACAGGTAAAGAGACAGACAAAGAGACAGACACAGGGAAAGTGACAGAGGGAAAGAGGGAAAGAGACAGACAGGGAAAGAGACAGACAGGGAAAGAGAGGGAAAGAGACAGACAGGGAAAGAGACAGACAGGGAAAGTGACAGAGAGACAGAGACAGACAGAGAAAGAGATAGATAGACAGACAGGGAAAGAGATTGAGACAGACGGAGAAAGAGACAGAGACAGTCAGAGACAGACAGGGAAAGACAGACAGACCAAGACAGAGAGAGAGAGAGACAGAGAGAGATATACAGAGGGGGAGACAGACAGAGAATGGGAGAGAAACAGAGAGACAGTTACTATCCCGGGAAGCGCCGGGTGCTACAGCTAGTATCTGTTAATAAGGGACGTTCCTGACATCACCGTTCATCGGAATTGCTGGTTTTCGCTGTGTGCTGCTTCTCAAACTCTATGGAGCCTTGTTCTGAGCCTCCATAGTCTTTGATCATTGTGCAACGTCTTGGTAAGCGCCGGACTACGTTGGACCTGCGTGGGAACTTTGCTTTTTAATAAATTGGTGAACTAGTGACTGTGTCTTGTTTTTATTTCTCTCTGTTTATGTTTTTCTGGTTTCCATTTGTGGACTATGGCGGATTCCTTGGACTACGGCAGTCCTGCTGCTTTTTTTTTATTTAGTAAAGTGGTGAATGATGGAAAGAGTTGGGGAGTGTTTATTTTAATAAAGTATTTTTTACTTGTGTGTATTTTTTTTATTACTGGGTTAGTAATGGGGGTGTCTGATAGACGCTTCTCCATTACTAATCCCTGGGCTTGATGTCAGCTGACACTACACAGCTGACATCAACCCCAACTACCATTACCCGATTGCCAGTGCACCAGGGACGAGCAGAGGCAAAGCACCAGAATTGGCGCATCTAATGTGATGTGCTACTTCTGGGGTGGCTGTGTGCTGCTATTTTTACTCTGAGAAGGCCCATGGTTATTGGCTCCTACTGCACTATGGCAATCAGGAAGAGCTGAGGAAAAGTGCCAGAATTGGCGCAGCTAATGTGATGCGCCACTTCTGGGGTGGATGCTTGCTGCTATTTTTAGTCTGGGAATGACCATGGTTATTTGCCCCTGCAGCACCAGGGCAATCAGGAAGAGCCAAAGCAAAGTGCTAACATCTATTGTGAGGTGCCACTTCTTGGATAGCTGTGGGACGCTATGTTTAGGCTGGGAAGGGGCCAATAATCATAGGCCATCCAAGCCTGATAATACCAGCCCCCAGCTGTCTGCTTGACCTTTGTAGTTCTCAAAAGTAAAGGGGTCCCTGTTTTTTTCTATTGATTTATTTAATCATAAATAGATGTCCAATAAGCTCCACAGGGTACAATTTTATTATATGTCGGCAGGTTTTGCAATTGAGGTAATACTTTTGGAGTTGATGTTAGCTTTGTAATGTCAGCTGTCATCAAGCCCATGGGGTTAGTATTGGAAAGGCGTCTATTAGACACCCCCATTGCTAACTCAGTAAGTATAAAGAGAAAAAAAACACACCCAAAAATAGTTTATTTGAAAAAAAAACACTCCAAACTCTTTCCTGTTTCACCAATTTATTTAAATAAAAACCCAGGCAGGTCAGATGTAGTCCTGGGAATCTGACGTAGTCCACAAATGGAAATATGAAGGACACAAAAAGAGAGAAAGCATTATTATATGTGGGGGGCTGTGCAGTTATTTGTCTGTTTTGGTATCTGCCTATATCTATATATTTTTTATGTCTAAAGTATTCATTGCTGTATAAAAAAAAACAAAATAGAAAAATGCAGGGGAAAAACAAATGCAAAAACGCATAAATTTTCCCCGCCAAAAGATGCACCAAACACTTTACATGTGCACAGAGCCTAAAGGGCGCTTTACACGCTGCGGTATCGGTACCGATATCGCTAGCGATCGTACCCACCCCTGTCGGTTGTGCGTCACGGGCAAATCGCTGCCCGTGACGCACAACATCGCTAACACCCGTCACACTACTTACCTGCCCTGCGACGTCGCTGTGGCCGGCGATCCGCCTCCTTTCTAAGGGGCCGGCACACGGCAGCCGTCCAATAGAAGCGGAGGGGCGGAGATGAGCGGGACGTAACATCCCGCCCACCTCCTTCCTTCCGCATTGCCAGCGGAGGCAGGTGAGGAGATGTTTGTCGCTTCTGCGGTGTCACACACCGCGATGTGTGCTGCCGCAGGAAAGACAAGCAACCTCGTTACTCACCAGACAACGATCTTTGGTGTTTGGACGACCTCTCAAAAACCAACGATTTTTACCACTTTTGCGATCGTTGTAGGTCGCTCGTACGTGTTACACGCTGCGATGATGCTAACGACGCCGGATGTGCGTCACAAACACCGTGACCCCGACGATAAATCGTTAGCGATGTCGCAGCGTGTAAAGCACCCTTTACATTGTAATAAAATACATTATATTTACCCCCAAATTTTATCAGTAAAAAGTCAGTTCAGGGTACAAATAAAATAAGCCCTCACACAGCCCCAGATCCCCAAAAATTAAAACTGTTACGGTCCTTGGAAAAAAAAAAACAATTTTTTTTTTTTACTTATTTCAGAATTTTTTTTGACTACTTAAATAAAATAAAACAATCTAGATGTTTGGTCTGTATGAACTCGTACTGACCTGGGGAATGATACCACCAGGTGAGTTTTATTATATAGTGAACATGGTATATAAAAAGCCAAAAAACAATGCGGAATTGCACTTTGTTAGCAATTTCAGTGCACTTGGATTTTTTTTTTACCATTTTCCACTCCTTTCTATGGTAAAATCAATGATGTCAGTGAAAAGGTGAACTTTCCCCCCAAAAAAGAAGCCCTTCTAGAGTATATTTAAGGAAAAGTAAAAAAGTTCTGGCTTTTGGAATAAGGAGAGGAAAATGAAAAAAAACAAACGTTAAAATGGCCATGGCATGAAGGGGTTAACGAGGCAAGAAATGTTTTTTTTTAAGTCAGTGAATGAGGGTGGAAAAAAAAGCTTGTGTTTAGAAATGCGCTTTGGAAAAAGTTGATTGTTTTTTGTATTTTCCATGTCATCATCCATGGCCTGCTGCAGCTGCTGTGCAGGGGCTAATCAATCATATGCTAATCATCTTGTGTGTAGGCTCTGCCACTGAGCATATGTGCTGCCGAAGCTAGCACAAACTGCTAACCGACATGTCCGCTATATATAGTCCTATAAAAGTGAATATTTTAAATTAGGGAGATTTTTTTTTTTAATCAGTTAATTCTGAAAGGTTTCATGTAGCACTCTATGAATGTTGCAGTTAAACTGTAAAGAAACTCATCAGGGAAAAAATAAGTAATAATTTGTCAGAAATTAATATGCAAATGAGATCAGTATGCAAATGTGATCGGCGCCGCACAGGATCCTGGGAGAACATGGGGCCTATTTCCTACTGTACAACGGCCATTACTATTGTACAGGGCCACACGGGGGAATTCCTAAGGTACATGGGGCATTACTACTGCACGCACAGGGGGCATTCCAATTTTACAGGGGCTCACAAGAGGCATTACTACTGTACAGGAGGTATTAGTATTGTACAGAGGCTCCTCACAGGGGGCAATACTACTGTACGAGGGGGCATTATTTTTGTACATAGGGGTCACAGTTGGGCAATACTACTGTACAGGGGGGCATTATTACTGTACTGGGGCTCACAGGGGTAATTACTACTGCACAACAGAGCATTACTACTGTACATGGGGTCAAAGGTGGCCATTACTACTGATCTTGGGGGCATTGCTATTGTACAGGGGGCATTACTACTGTGCAGGGGGCATTACTACTGTACAGGGGGCATTGCTACTGTGCAGGGGGCAGAACTACTGTACAGGGGGCATTACTACTGTACATGGGGTCACAAGTGGGCATTACTACTGATCATGGGGCATTACTACTGCACAAGGGGACACTACTGTTGTACAGGGGGCATTACTATTGTGAATGAGGGCATTACTGCTGTACATGGGGGCATTACTAGTGTACAGGAGCTCACAGAGAGTATTGCTACTGTACAATGGGACATTACTGCTGTACAGGGGCATTATAATTGTACAGGGGCTCACAGAGGGCATTATTACTGTACAGGAGGCATTACTCATGTACTGGGGAACACAGGGGGCATTACTACTGTACATCAGGTCATTACTACTGTAGAGGGGCTCATTGATAAGCATTACTTTTGTACATGGGGCTACTAATACTATACAGTGGCTCACAGGGGACAGTCTCTTGTTTTTATTTTCTCTCTGTTTATCTTTTTCAGGTTCCCATTTGTGGACTATGGCGGATTCCTTGGACTACGGCGGTCCTGCTATTTTTTTTTGTTTGTTTTAATAAAGTAGTGAATGATGGAAAGTGTTTATTTTAATAAATCATTTTGTTAATTTGTGTATGTTGTCTTTTTTTTATTACTGGGTTATTAATAGGGGTGCCTGATAGACGCCTCTCCATTACTATCCCATGGGCTTGCTGCCAGCTGACATTACACAGCTGACGTCAACCCCAGCTACCATTACTCCGATTGCCACCGCACCATGGCAATCAGGAAGAGGCGGGCAAAGCGTCAGAATTAGAGCATCTAGTCAGTGGCCCCGTGATGCGATCACGGGGCGCCGTTGTATTTCTATGACAGCTCGGGGTCAGATTATTACTCCTGATGCTGTCATGAATCACTTCCTGTGAGAGTCAACAGAATGCCAGCACTCTCAGGAGACCAGCATTTCTCCTGATCAGTGCGATGCTGCAGCATCGCTCTGAACAGGAAAAGCCATCGCAGTGTACAGTCATAAAGTCCTCTAGGGCAACTAGTAAAATCAGTAAAAAATATTAAAGAAATAAATAATTATGTAAAATATGAAAAAATAAAAGCTAAAGCTCAAATCAAATCCCCTTTTGCCTCATTGAAAGCAAAACAATTAAAAAACTAAAAAACAAAATTGAGACATCCCTGAGGTAACCAGGTGTCACAAAACAAGGTAACATCACTGTAACAGCTCGGGTCCTACATAACTGTGCCAGTCAGTACACACACACCAGGACACATACACTCCAAAACCAGGGCGGGAGACTCCCATAGAACCAGGTGACAGGGCTGGGCACTGTGAGCTAACAGGCAGACAACTGGGTAGGGAGAGATCAGACCTGGGGGGGGAGTGGATGGCCTGGGGAGAGTGGGAGAAGTCAGTTAGCGGGCTGGAGAGACTGAAAGTGAGCAGTCGCAAGGAGGAGAATGAGTTGTCAGTAAAGGTGTCAAGACAAAGGAATCTTGAGACACAGTGAAAAAAGCAAAGACCCCGCCAAGACCTAAGTAGAAACAGCAGCCACTCAGGGGAGAAAGTATCTGGAGAACGAGAGGTCAAGCTCCAGGGACAGTGGAATGCTGTGGGAGTGGAAATCCAGGGCTCCTAGTACTTTGCACGCACGGGGTGCAGATCCGAGAACAGACCGGGACTTCAAGCCGTCTATTAACTCTGCCAGGTGGGTGGGTTTCCAGGACTCATCTGCCACCATTAACATCCGAGGCATAAGCAGCAAAGGGAGGACCGGGACATATTCCCTTAAATAGTCCAAACTGCCTGCGGCAGGACCCAGACACCAGGAGGACCTCCAAGTGCTCCACGCCAGGGAGGACCCACACACACACACACAAGTGCATCGGTGGGCGAGTGGCACCAGGTCAGCTGGCACAGGGACACAGGACTTGGGCGCACCTGGGATCCAGCACCTCCCCAGGTTGCGAACCCAGCTGTAAGTAAAGCGACCAAACTGCACTCCCCTGTCTGGACTGAGGTATTTCACTGCACCTCCACATTAACCCCTACCTACCCCTGAGGAAAAGCCCTGCTCGCGTAGGGCTTCACCATCCACGCTGCCCCATCCATCACCCCCAGGGAAGAACGGCAGCGGTGGCCATGCCATCCCTGGCCGCGCACCGCGTGTGGCGTAGTCGGACTATTTTTATTATTTTTCCCATTTTATTTAAAAACTGATCAACGTGCCCCTGGATCTGGGACCCCTCGAGCCACGGATTGCCCGGATCCAAGCAGCTCGGCTGCCCCGGGGTGCGACAATACACATATTTGGTATTGCTGAGTTCAGAAATGCCTGGGCTATAAAAATATAAAAGCAATTAATCTGATTAGTACAAGGTGTAGCGAGAAAAAATATTCCAGATGACAAAATGATGGTTTTTGGTCATCGCAACATGGCACTAAAATGCAATAACAGGCGATCAAATCATCATATACAAATATGGTATAATTAAAAACATCAGCTCAAAACGCAAAAAAAAAAGCCGTCACTGAGCCCCAGATACCGAACAATGAGAATGCTACAGGTCTCCGAACATGGAGACAAGGCGCTATTCTTTTTTTGGACAAACTTCTGCTTTTTCTTCACCCTTTAGATAAAAGTAAAAGTATACATGTTTTGTATCTACGAACTCGCACCGGCCTGAGGCATCATAATGCCGGGTCACTTTTACCAAATTGTAAACATGGTGACAGAAAAAAAGCAAAAAAACCCCCCTAAATTGTGGAATTTCACTTTTTAATTACAATTTCTACACTTTTGGAATTTTTCTTCCAATACACTACATGGAAAAATGAAAAGGAAATAAAGTAAAATGGCCATGGCTTGAAGGGGTTAACAAGACCAGAAATGTTCTTACCTCAAAAAATGACGAAAAAAAAATACATTTGGGTTAATAAATGCATCAAAATATGGAACGCTTCACGAATTTGCATGGATGGAAGGTGACATTACATTTGTATAGGGGCACAAAGAGGTAATTTCTACTTTATAGGAGCACAGAGGGCAAACAATACCAATGAATGTGGCTGATAAAAGGGCCATTATTATTGTGTGGGTAAACAAATGGGGACATCACAACAGTATAGGGGGACAAAAGGGGGCACATAGGGTGTAATATAACTGTACAGCCCTAAGAGAAGCACAGTTACTGTGTAGGAACACAAACACAAAGGCGGACCAATGGTAATGGACGGTGGTCAAAGAGGGACATTGTTACTGTATAGGAACACGAAAAGGGGCATGAGTACAGTCTGGAGGACATAAAGTCATATCTAATATATAAAGCTGAATGTGTGTGTGTGTGTGTGTGTGTGTGTGTGTGTGTGTGTGTCCGGGATTGGCATCTGCACCGTCGCAGCTACAGCCACAAAAGTTTGCACACTCACACGTCTGGACCCCAAGAGCGTCATAGGCTATGTTTTGAGGGGAAGTTTTAACGCCGCGCTTTACAGTTATTCAACAAAAAACCTGCCTCCATTAAAGCGAATAGAGCTGGGAGCCACAGTGCAGCCAGAACTTCAGAAGAATGCGCAGACACGCCCTTAAATGGAATGTTGGCGTGTCACAATGCAGCCAGAGAAAGAGACAGACACAGACAGGGAAAGAGGCAGACACAGACAGGGAAAGAGTCAGACATAGACAGGGTAAGACACAGACACAAAGAGACAGATACAGACAAAAAGACAGACTGACAGGGAAAGAGAGACAGGGAAAGAGAGGAAAGAGAGTGAAAGGTTAAGAGACAGACAGACAGGTAAAGAGACAGACAAAGAGACAGACAGACACAGGGAAACAGACAGAGAGGGAAAGAGACAGACAGGGTAAGAGACAGACAGGGAAAGAGAGGGAAAGAGACAGACAGGGTAAGAGACAGACAAAGACAGGTAAAGAGACAGACAAAGAGACAGACACAGGGAAAGTGACAGAGGGAAAGAGGGAAAGAGACAGACAGGGAAAGAGACAGACAGGGAAAGAGAGGGAAAGAGACAGACAGGGTAAGAGACAGACAAAGACAGGTAAAGAGACAGACAAAGAGACAGACACAGGGAAAGTGACAGAGGGAAAGAGGGAAAGAGACAGACAGGGAAAGAGACAGACAGGGAAAGAGAGGGAAAGAGACAGACAGGGAAAGAGACAGACAGGGAAAGTGACAGAGAGACAGAGACAGACAGAGAAAGAGATAGATAGACAGACAGGGAAAGAGATTGAGACAGACGGAGAAAGAGACAGAGACAGTCAGAGACAGACAGGGAAAGACAGACAGACCAAGACAGAGAGAGAGAGAGACAGAGAGAGATATACAGAGGGGGAGACAGACAGAGAATGGGAGAGAAACAGAGAGACAGTTACTATCCCGGGAAGCGCCGGGTGCTACAGCTAGTATCTGTTAATAAGGGACGTTCCTGACATCACCGTTCATCGGAATTGCTGGTTTTCGCTGTGTGCTGCTTCTCAAACTCTATGGAGCCTTGTTCTGAGCCTCCATAGTCTTTGATCATTGTGCAACGTCTTGGTAAGCGCCGGACTACGTTGGACCTGCGTGGGAACTTTGCTTTTTAATAAATTGGTGAACTAGTGACTGTGTCTTGTTTTTATTTCTCTCTGTTTATGTTTTTCTGGTTTCCATTTGTGGACTATGGCGGATTCCTTGGACTACGGCAGTCCTGCTGCTTTTTTTTTATTTAGTAAAGTGGTGAATGATGGAAAGAGTTGGGGAGTGTTTATTTTAATAAAGTATTTTTTACTTGTGTGTATTTTTTTTATTACTGGGTTAGTAATGGGGGTGTCTGATAGACGCTTCTCCATTACTAATCCCTGGGCTTGATGTCAGCTGACACTACACAGCTGACATCAACCCCAACTACCATTACCCGATTGCCAGTGCACCAGGGACGAGCAGAGGCAAAGCACCAGAATTGGCGCATCTAATGTGATGTGCTACTTCTGGGGTGGCTGTGTGCTGCTATTTTTACTCTGAGAAGGCCCATGGTTATTGGCTCCTACTGCACTATGGCAATCAGGAAGAGCTGAGGAAAAGTGCCAGAATTGGCGCAGCTAATGTGATGCGCCACTTCTGGGGTGGATGCTTGCTGCTATTTTTAGTCTGGGAATGACCATGGTTATTTGCCCCTGCAGCACCAGGGCAATCAGGAAGAGCCAAAGCAAAGTGCTAACATCTATTGTGAGGTGCCACTTCTTGGATAGCTGTGGGACGCTATGTTTAGGCTGGGAAGGGGCCAATAATCATAGGCCATCCAAGCCTGATAATACCAGCCCCCACCTGTCTGCTTGACCTTTGTAGTTCTCAAAAGTAAAGGGGTCCCTGTTTTTTTCTATTGATTTATTTAATCATAAATAGATGTCCAATAAGCTCCACAGGGTACAATTTTATTATATGTCGGCAGGTTTTGCAATTGAGGTAATACTTTTGGAGTTGATGTTAGCTTTGTAATGTCAGCTGTCATCAAGCCCATGGGGTTAGTATTGGAAAGGCGTCTATTAGACACCCCCATTGCTAACTCAGTAAGTATAAAGAGAAAAAAAACACACCCAAAAATAGTTTATTTGAAAAAAAAACACTCCAAACTCTTTCCTGTTTCACCAATTTATTTAAATAAAAACCCAGGCAGGTCAGATGTAGTCCTGGGAATCTGACGTAGTCCACAAATGGAAATATGAAGGACACAAAAAGAGAGAAAGCATTATTATATGTGGGGGGCTGTGCAGTTATTTGTCTGTTTTGGTATCTGCCTATATCTATATATTTTTTATGTCTAAAGTATTCATTGCTGTATAAAAAAAAACAAAATAGAAAAATGCAGGGGAAAAACAAATGCAAAAACGCGTAAATTTTCCCCGCCAAAAGATGCACCAAACACTTTACATGTGCACAGAGCCTAAAGGGCGCTTTACACGCTGCGGTATCGGTACCGATATCGCTAGCGATCGTACCCACCCCTGTCGGTTGTGCGTCACGGGCAAATCGCTGCCCGTGACGCACAACATCGCTAACACCCGTCACACTACTTACCTGCCCTGCGACGTCGCTGTGGCCGGCGATCCGCCTCCTTTCTAAGGGGCCGGCACACGGCAGCCGTCCAATAGAAGCGGAGGGGCGGAGATGAGCGGGACGTAACATCCCGCCCACCTCCTTCCTTCCGCATTGCCAGCGGAGGCAGGTGAGGAGATGTTTGTCGCTTCTGCGGTGTCACACACCGCGATGTGTGCTGCCGCAGGAAAGACAAGCAACCTCGTTACTCACCAGACAACGATCTTTGGTGTTTGGACGACCTCTCAAAAACCAACGATTTTTACCACTTTTGCGATCGTTGTAGGTCGCTCGTACGTGTTACACGCTGCGATGATGCTAACGACGCCGGATGTGCGTCACAAACACCGTGACCCCGACGATAAATCGTTAGCGATGTCGCAGCGTGTAAAGCACCCTTTACATTGTAATAAAATACATTATATTTACCCCCAAATTTTATCAGTAAAAAGTCAGTTCAGGGTACAAATAAAATAAGCCCTCACACAGCCCCAGATCCCCAAAAATTAAAACTGTTACGGTCCTTGGAAAAAAAAAAACAATTTTTTTTTTTTACTTATTTCAGAATTTTTTTTGACTACTTAAATAAAATAAAACAATCTAGATGTTTGGTCTGTATGAACTCGTACTGACCTGGGGAATGATACCACCAGGTGAGTTTTATTATATAGTGAACATGGTATATAAAAAGCCAAAAAACAATGCGGAATTGCACTTTGTTAGCAATTTCAGTGCACTTGGATTTTTTTTTTACCATTTTCCACTCCTTTCTATGGTAAAATCAATGATGTCAGTGAAAAGGTGAACTTTCCCCCCAAAAAAGAAGCCCTTCTAGAGTATATTTAAGGAAAAGTAAAAAAGTTCTGGCTTTTGGAATAAGGAGAGGAAAATGAAAAAAACAAACGTTAAAATGGCCATGGCATGAAGGGGTTAACGAGGCAAGAAATGTTTTTTTTTAAGTCAGTGAATGAGGGTGGAAAAAAAAGCTTGTGTTTAGAAATGCGCTTTGGAAAAAGTTGATTGTTTTTTGTATTTTCCATGTCATCATCCATGGCCTGCTGCAGCTGCTGTGCAGGGGCTAATCAATCATATGCTAATCATCTTGTGTGTAGGCTCTGCCACTGAGCATATGTGCTGCCGAAGCTAGCACAAACTGCTAACCGACATGTCCGCTATATATAGTCCAATAAAAGTGAATATTTTAAATTAGGGAGATTTTTTTTTTAATCAGTTAATTCTGAAAGGTTTCATGTAGCACTCTATGAATGTTGCAGTTAAACTGTAAAGAAACTCATCAGGGAAAAAATAAGTAATAATTTGTCAGAAATTAATATGCAAATGAGATCAGTATGCAAATGTGATCGGCGCCGCACAGGATCCTGGGAGAACATGGGGCCTATTTCCTACTGTACAACGGCCATTACTATTGTACAGGGCCACACGGGGGAATTCCTAAGGTACATGGGGCATTACTACTGCACGCACAGGGGGCATTCCAATTTTACAGGGGCTCACAAGAGGCATTACTACTGTACAGGAGGTATTAGTATTGTACAGAGGCTCCTCACAGGGGGCAATACTACTGTACGAGGGGGCATTATTTTTGTACATAGGGGTCACAGTTGGGCAATACTACTGTACAGGGGGGCATTATTACTGTACTGGGGCTCACAGGGGTAATTACTACTGCACAACAGAGCATTACTACTGTACATGGGGTCAAAGGTGGCCATTACTACTGATCTTGGGGGCATTGCTATTGTACAGGGGGCATTACTACTGTGCAGGGGGCATTACTACTGTACAGGGGGCATTGCTACTGTGCAGGGGGCAGAACTACTGTACAGGGGGCATTACTACTGTACATGGGGTCACAAGTGGGCATTACTACTGATCATGGGGCATTACTACTGCACAAGGGGACACTACTGTTGTACAGGGGGCATTACTATTGTGAATGAGGGCATTACTGCTGTACATGGGGGCATTACTAGTGTACAGGAGCTCACAGAGAGTATTGCTACTGTACAATGGGACATTACTGCTGTACAGGGGCATTATAATTGTACAGGGGCTCACAGAGGGCATTATTACTGTACAGGAGGCATTACTCATGTACTGGGGAACACAGGGGGCATTACTACTGTACATCAGGTCATTACTACTGTAGAGGGGCTCATTGATAAGCATTACTTTTGTACATGGGGCTACTAATACTATACAGTGGCTCACAGGGGACAGTCTCTTGTTTTTATTTTCTCTCTGTTTATCTTTTTCAGGTTCCCATTTGTGGACTATGGCGGATTCCTTGGACTACGGCGGTCCTGCTATTTTTTTTTGTTTGTTTTAATAAAGTAGTGAATGATGGAAAGTGTTTATTTTAATAAATCATTTTGTTAATTTGTGTATGTTGTCTTTTTTTTATTACTGGGTTATTAATAGGGGTGCCTGATAGACGCCTCTCCATTACTATCCCATGGGCTTGCTGCCAGCTGACATTACACAGCTGACGTCAACCCCAGCTACCATTACTCCGATTGCCACCGCACCATGGCAATCAGGAAGAGGCGGGCAAAGCGTCAGAATTAGAGCATCTAGTCAGTGGCCCCGTGATGCGATCACGGGGCGCCGTTGTATTTCTATGACAGCTCGGGGTCAGATTATTACTCCTGATGCTGTCATGAATCACTTCCTGTGAGAGTCAACAGAATGCCAGCACTCTCAGGAGACCAGCATTTCTCCTGATCAGTGCGATGCTGCAGCATCGCTCTGAACAGGAAAAGCCATCGCAGTGTACAGTCATAAAGTCCTCTAGGGCAACTAGTAAAATCAGTAAAAAATATTAAAGAAATAAATAATTATGTAAAATATGAAAAAATAAAAGCTAAAGCTCAAATCAAATCCCCTTTTGCCTCATTGAAAGCAAAACAATTAAAAAACTAAAAAACAAAATTGAGACATCCCTGAGGTAACCAGGTGTCACAAAACAAGGTAACATCACTGTAACAGCTCGGGTCCTACATAACTGTGCCAGTCAGTACACACACACCAGGACACATACACTCCAAAACCAGGGCGGGAGACTCCCATAGAACCAGGTGACAGGGCTGGGCACTGTGAGCTAACAGGCAGACAACTGGGTAGGGAGAGATCAGACCTGGGGGGGGAGTGGATGGCCTGGGGAGAGTGGGAGAAGTCAGTTAGCGGGCTGGAGAGACTGAAAGTGAGCAGTCGCAAGGAGGAGAATGAGTTGTCAGTAAAGGTGTCAAGACAAAGGAATCTTGAGACACAGTGAAAAAAGCAAAGACCCCGCCAAGACCTAAGTAGAAACAGCAGCCACTCAGGGGAGAAAGTATCTGGAGAACGAGAGGTCAAGCTCCAGGGACAGTGGAATGCTGTGGGAGTGGAAATCCAGGGCTCCTAGTACTTTGCACGCACGGGGTGCAGATCCGAGAACAGACCGGGACTTCAAGCCGTCTATTAACTCTGCCAGGTGGGTGGGTTTCCAGGACTCATCTGCCACCATTAACATCCGAGGCATAAGCAGCAAAGGGAGGACCGGGACATATTCCCTTAAATAGTCCAAACTGCCTGCGGCAGGACCCAGACACCAGGAGGACCTCCAAGTGCTCCACGCCAGGGAGGACCCACACACACACACACAAGTGCATCGGTGGGCGAGTGGCACCAGGTCAGCTGGCACAGGGACACAGGACTTGGGCGCACCTGGGATCCAGCACCTCCCCAGGTTGCGAACCCAGCTGTAAGTAAAGCGACCAAACTGCACTCCCCTGTCTGGACTGAGGTATTTCACTGCACCTCCACATTAACCCCTACCTACCCCTGAGGAAAAGCCCTGCTCGCGTAGGGCTTCACCATCCACGCTGCCCCATCCATCACCCCCAGGGAAGAACGGCAGCGGTGGCCATGCCATCCCTGGCCGCGCACCGCGTGTGGCGTAGTCGGACTATTTTTATTATTTTTCCCATTTTATTTAAAAACTGATCAACGTGCCCCTGGATCTGGGACCCCTCGAGCCACGGATTGCCCGGATCCAAGCAGCTCGGCTGCCCCGGGGTGCGACAATACACATATTTGGTATTGCTGAGTTCAGAAATGCCTGGGCTATAAAAATATAAAAGCAATTAATCTGATTAGTACAAGGTGTAGCGAGAAAAAATATTCCAGATGACAAAATGATGGTTTTTGGTCATCGCAACATGGCACTAAAATGCAATAACAGGCGATCAAATCATCATATACAAATATGGTATAATTAAAAACATCAGCTCAAAACGCAAAAAAAAAAGCCGTCACTGAGCCCCAGATACCGAACAATGAGAATGCTACAGGTCTCCGAACATGGAGACAAGGCGCTATTCTTTTTTTGGACAAACTTCTGCTTTTTCTTCACCCTTTAGATAAAAGTAAAAGTATACATGTTTTGTATCTACGAACTCGCACCGGCCTGAGGCATCATAATGCCGGGTCACTTTTACCAAATTGTAAACATGGTGACAGAAAAAAAGCAAAAAAAACCCCCTAAATTGTGGAATTTCACTTTTTAATTACAATTTCTACACTTTTGGAATTTTTCTTCCAATACACTACATGGAAAAATGAAAAGGAAATAAAGTAAAATGGCCATGGCTTGAAGGGGTTAACAAGACCAGAAATGTTCTTACCTCAAAAAATGACGAAAAAAAAATACATTTGGGTTAATAAATGCATCAAAATATGGAACGCTTCACGAATTTGCATGGATGGAAGGTGACATTACATTTGTATAGGGGCACAAAGAGGTAATTTCTACTTTATAGGAGCACAGAGGGCAAACAATACCAATGAATGTGGCTGATAAAAGGGCCATTATTATTGTGTGGGTAAACAAATGGGGACATCACAACAGTATAGGGGGACAAAAGGGGGCACATAGGGTGTAATATAACTGTACAGCCCTAAGAGAAGCACAGTTACTGTGTAGGAACACAAACACAAAGGCGGACCAATGGTAATGGACGGTGGTCAAAGAGGGACATTGTTACTGTATAGGAACACGAAAAGGGGCATGAGTACAGTCTGGAGGACATAAAGTCATATCTAATATATAAAGCTGAATGTGTGTGTGTGTGTGTGTGTGTGTGTGTGTGTGTGTGTGTGTGTCCGGGATTGGCATCTGCACCGTCGCAGCTACAGCCACAAAAGTTTGCACACTCACACGTCTGGACCCCAAGAGCGTCATAGGCTATGTTTTGAGGGGAAGTTTTAACGCCGCGCTTTACAGTTATTCAACAAAAAACCTGCCTCCATTAAAGCGAATAGAGCTGGGAGCCACAGTGCAGCCAGAACTTCAGAAGAATGCGCAGACACGCCCTTAAATGGAATGTTGGCGTGTCACAATGCAGCCAGAGAAAGAGAAAGACAGGGAAAGAGGCAGACACAGACAGGGAAAGAGTCAGACATAGACAGGGTAAGACACAGACACAAAGAGACAGATACAGACAAAAAGACAGACTGACAGGGAAAGAGAGACAGGGAAAGAGAGGGAAAGAGAGTGAAAGGTTAAGAGACAGACAGACAGGTAAAGAGACAGACAAAGAGACAGACAGACACAGGGAAACAGACAGAGAGGGAAAGAGACAGACAGGGTAAGAGACAGACAGGGAAAGAGAGGGAAAGAGACAGACAGGGTAAGAGACAGACAAAGACAGGTAAAGAGACAGACAAAGAGACAGACACAGGGAAAGTGACAGAGGGAAAGAGGGAAAGAGACAGACAGGGAAAGAGACAGACAGGGAAAGAGAGGGAAAGAGACAGACAGGGTAAGAGACAGACAAAGACAGGTAAAGAGACAGACAAAGAGACAGACACAGGGAAAGTGACAGAGGGAAAGAGGGAAAGAGACAGACAGGGAAAGAGACAGACAGGGAAAGAGAGGGAAAGAGACAGACAGGGAAAGAGACAGACAGGGAAAGTGACAGAGAGACAGAGACAGACAGAGAAAGAGATAGATAGACAGACAGGGAAAGAGATTGAGACAGACGGAGAAAGAGACAGAGACAGTCAGAGACAGACAGGGAAAGACAGACAGACCAAGACAGAGAGAGAGAGAGACAGAGAGAGATATACAGAGGGGGAGACAGACAGAGAATGGGAGAGAAACAGAGAGACAGTTACTATCCCGGGAAGCGCCGGGTGCTACAGCTAGTATCTGTTAATAAGGGACGTTCCTGACATCACCGTTCATCGGAATTGCTGGTTTTTGCTGTGTGCTGCTTCTCAAACTCTATGGAGCCTTGTTCTGAGCCTCCATAGTCTTTGATCATTGTGCAACGTCTTGGTAAGCGCCGGACTACGTTGGACCTGCGTGGGAACTTTGCTTTTTAATAAATTGGTGAACTAGTGACTGTGTCTTGTTTTTATTTCTCTCTGTTTATGTTTTTCTGGTTTCCATTTGTGGACTATGGCGGATTCCTTGGACTACGGCAGTCCTGCTGCTTTTTTTTTATTTAGTAAAGTGGTGAATGATGGAAAGAGTTGGGGAGTGTTTATTTTAATAAAGTATTTTTTACTTGTGTGTATTTTTTTTATTACTGGGTTAGTAATGGGGGTGTCTGATAGACGCTTCTCCATTACTAATCCCTGGGCTTGATGTCAGCTGACACTACACAGCTGACATCAACCCCAACTACCATTACCCGATTGCCAGTGCACCAGGGACGAGCAGAGGCAAAGCACCAGAATTGGCGCATCTAATGTGATGTGCTACTTCTGGGGTGGCTGTGTGCTGCTATTTTTACTCTGAGAAGGCCCATGGTTATTGGCTCCTACTGCACTATGGCAATCAGGAAGAGCTGAGGAAAAGTGCCAGAATTGGCGCAGCTAATGTGATGCGCCACTTCTGGGGTGGATGCTTGCTGCTATTTTTAGTCTGGGAATGACCATGGTTATTTGCCCCTGCAGCACCAGGGCAATCAGGAAGAGCCAAAGCAAAGTGCTAACATCTATTGTGAGGTGCCACTTCTTGGATAGCTGTGGGACGCTATGTTTAGGCTGGGAAGGGGCCAATAATCATAGGCCATCCAAGCCTGATAATACCAGCCCCCAGCTGTCTGCTTGACCTTTGTAGTTCTCAAAAGTAAAGGGGTCCCTGTTTTTTTCTATTGATTTATTTAATCATAAATAGATGTCCAATAAGCTCCACAGGGTACAATTTTATTATATGTCGGCAGGTTTTGCAATTGAGGTAATACTTTTGGAGTTGATGTTAGCTTTGTAATGTCAGCTGTCATCAAGCCCATGGGGTTAGTATTGGAAAGGCGTCTATTAGACACCCCCATTGCTAACTCAGTAAGTATAAAGAGAAAAAAAACACACCCAAAAATAGTTTATTTGAAAAAAAAAACACTCCAAACTCTTTCCTGTTTCACCAATTTATTTAAATAAAAACCCAGGCAGGTCAGATGTAGTCCTGGGAATCTGACGTAGTCCACAAATGGAAATATGAAGGACACAAAAAGAGAGAAAGCATTATTATATGTGGGGGGCTGTGCAGTTATTTGTCTGTTTTGGTATCTGCCTATATCTATATATTTTTTATGTCTAAAGTATTCATTGCTGTATAAAAAAAAACAAAATAGAAAAATGCAGGGGAAAAACAAATGCAAAAACGCGTAAATTTTCCCCGCCAAAAGATGCACCAAACACTTTACATGTGCACAGAGCCTAAAGGGGGCTTTACACACTGCGGTATCGGTACCGATATCGCTAGCGATCGTACCCACCCCTGTCGGTTGTGCGTCACGGGCAAATCGCTGCCCGTGACGCACAACATCGCTAACACCCGTCACACTACTTACCTGCCCTGCGACGTCGCTGTGGCCGGCGATCCGCCTCCTTTCTAAGGGGCCGGCACACGGCAGCCGTCCAATAGAAGCGGAGGGGCGGAGATGAGCGGGACGTAACATCCCGCCCACCTCCTTCCTTCCGCATTGCCAGCGGAGGCAGGTGAGGAGATGTTTGTCGCTTCTGCGGTGTCACACACCGCGATGTGTGCTGCCGCAGGAAAGACAAGCAACCTCGTTACTCACCAGACAACGATCTTTGGTGTTTGGACGACCTCTCAAAAACCAACGATTTTTACCACTTTTGCGATCGTTGTAGGTCGCTCGTACGTGTTACACGCTGCGATGATGCTAACGACGCCGGATGTGCGTCACAAACACCGTGACCCCGACGATAAATCGTTAGCGATGTCGCAGCGTGTAAAGCACCCTTTACATTGTAATAAAATACATTATATTTACCCCCAAATTTTATCAGTAAAAAGTCAGTTCAGGGTACAAATAAAATAAGCCCTCACACAGCCCCAGATCCCCAAAAATTAAAACTGTTACGGTCCTTGGAAAAAAAAAAACAATTTTTTTTTTTTACTTATTTCAGAATTTTTTTTGACTACTTAAATAAAATAAAACAATCTAGATGTTTGGTCTGTATGAACTCGTACTGACCTGGGGAATGATACCACCAGGTGAGTTTTATTATATAGTGAACATGGTATATAAAAAGCCAAAAAACAATGCGGAATTGCACTTTGTTAGCAATTTCAGTGCACTTGGATTTTTTTTTTACCATTTTCCACTCCTTTCTATGGTAAAATCAATGATGTCAGTGAAAAGGTGAACTTTCCCCCCAAAAAAGAAGCCCTTCTAGAGTATATTTAAGGAAAAGTAAAAAAGTTCTGGCTTTTGGAATAAGGAGAGGAAAATGAAAAAAAACAAACGTTAAAATGGCCATGGCATGAAGGGGTTAACGAGGCAAGAAATGTTTTTTTTTAAGTCAGTGAATGAGGGTGGAAAAAAAAGCTTGTGTTTAGAAATGCGCTTTGGAAAAAGTTGATTGTTTTTTGTATTTTCCATGTCATCATCCATGGCCTGCTGCAGCTGCTGTGCAGGGGCTAATCAATCATATGCTAATCATCTTGTGTGTAGGCTCTGCCACTGAGCATATGTGCTGCCGAAGCTAGCACAAACTGCTAACCGACATGTCCGCTATATATAGTCCTATAAAAGTGAATATTTTAAATTAGGGAGATTTTTTTTTAATCAGTTAATTCTGAAAGGTTTCATGTAGCACTCTATGAATGTTGCAGTTAAACTGTAAAGAAACTCATCAGGGAAAAAATAAGTAATAATTTGTCAGAAATTAATATGCAAATGAGATCAGTATGCAAATGTGATCGGCGCCGCACAGGATCCTGGGAGAACATGGGGCCTATTTCCTACTGTACAACGGCCATTACTATTGTACAGGGCCACACGGGGGAATTCCTAAGGTACATGGGGCATTACTACTGCACGCACAGGGGGCATTCCAATTTTACAGGGGCTCACAAGAGGCATTACTACTGTACAGGAGGTATTAGTATTGTACAGAGGCTCCTCACAGGGGGCAATACTACTGTACGAGGGGGCATTATTTTTGTACATAGGGGTCACAGTTGGGCAATACTACTGTACAGGGGGGCATTATTACTGTACTGGGGCTCACAGGGGTAATTACTACTGCACAACAGAGCATTACTACTGTACATGGGGTCAAAGGTGGGCATTACTACTGATCTTGGGGGCATTGCTATTGTACAGGGGGCATTACTACTGTGCAGGGGGCATTACTACTGTACAGGGGGCATTGCTACTGTGCAGGGGGCAGAACTACTGTACAGGGGGCATTACTACTGTACATGGGGTCACAAGTGGGCATTACTACTGATCATGGGGCATTACTACTGCACAAGGGGACACTACTGTTGTACAGGGGGCATTACTATTGTGAATGAGGGCATTACTGCTGTACATGGGGGCATTACTAGTGTACAGGAGCTCACAGAGAGTATTGCTACTGTACAATGGGACATTACTGCTGTACAGGGGCATTATAATTGTACAGGGGCTCACAGAGGGCATTATTACTGTACAGGAGGCATTACTGACTCGCCCACCCCAGGGCTATGGGACACTCGGTGCCGGGCCGGACTAGTCCGGTGGTAGTCAGTGGTGGCTGGGCCCGGCTCCGTGGCCCTGGTGGGTGTCAGTTGAATATGTGGCTGATGAGTTGAAGTTAATGTTCGTGACGCCACCTGTGGTGTGCGGCTATTAAGCCGCCGCTGCTATGGGAGAACTCCGGGGTGATGTTATGGCAGCTATGATGTTACTGCTCCCCACAGGTGGAGCGATGCCCCGGGATACAGTTGGTGCCCGTGAAAGTCTATGGTGTTGTGTGGCTAACACGGTGCAGGGCCGACAGGCGAGGAAAGAACCAGGCACAAACAACAGTCTCTTTACCTTCTCCTCTTTTACTCTGGGAACAGTCCAGTCCTGGGAGACCGTTACAGGTGGTGATGGGGATCCGGTCGGCCTGGAAGTACTTGGGATGATCTTTCTGGCCAGCTGAGTATGAGGCCTACTCCTGTACTTTGCTTTGTGATGATAGGACCCTGCTTCTCTGAATCCAGCAATGGCCCTCTTTGCTGCTGGGACCGATGGCACGTCCCTTCTTTCTGTAGGTGGCTGCGCAGACCCTCTCTCTGGTGCTTCTCCGCTGGAGTCCACACCGGGCCCTGATGCTGCAGCTGTACCTTGGATGTTTCTGGGCCAGGGGTTTGCAACTCTCCTGCCCTTCGGACTCGGCTACCAGGGACGGATTTTATACCCTGGCAACCACAGACTCCGATGTCTGAGTCTCTCTGCTGCCTCTCAGCTATTCCTGCTTCTCTGGGCCAAGCTGCTCCAGCTCTAGGCCCCAGATTCACAGGACAGCTCACTCTGCGTCTGTTCACTTTCACTACTCCCTTCAGACTGACTCCACTTCCTCCCTCTGGTCAGGTAGAGGAAGGCTCCCTGGAATTCCAGGTTCAGAGCTCCCCCTGCTGGCCGGAGGGAGAACTGTGTTGGGTGTTAAACCTGCTGGCCAATGGATCTCCCAATTACCTCCAGGCTCAGCATTAACCCTTTGGGAGGGCAATGCTGTTGTGGCGACCAGGTCCTAGGGCGCCACACTCCCCCTTAGTTAAATTCAGTACTCCCGGACTGTGGAAACAACACATAACATGTCATACATTTCATCCCAATATGGGAGGCACATTCTCTTTAACGTTACAAATTCAAACAGTACTATAAGAGTCCAGTGTGGCTCCCTGCCGGGTGTCCATTACACTGCTCCATGGGGGACCCGCCGCGATAAAACCCCCAACGTAGGCTCTGGGCGTGCGTCAGAGCATTGATGACCCCACTCTATGCACGCCGGACGGGTTTTTCTTCAGGGGTGTCGAGCACACTGGTGCTAACTATGAACAATTTAGGTGTTGGCCACCCATAGTCCAGTGGCCCAATTGTCCATTTTCACAATCAAAGAAAAAGAAAAACATTTTGTACACAACATTACAGACATTTCGCATAACTATTTACATTCCAATAAATACTCTTTCTTTCTCCTTTATACATTTGATTCCCTATACCTTAGAGGGGGTTGTCCCCGAGTGCTGCGTTGGGACCTGCGTAGCTCTGGTGTTTGTCCCTGACTACTTAGTGTGTCTCCTATCTCAGCACTACCGGTAGGCCTAACCCCAATAGGTATGCATGATGATCGCCCATGTGGTCTAAGAGTCGCCAAGGGTATGACAGGTTCACCACTGACAGGGGGTTGATCCTCCTGTTCCACTGCTGGCGTGTCACCTCGTGTCGGGGCGGACGGTTCTTTGGGTGGATCCGGAACCTGTTCTGTTTCTGGCTCGACCAACTGTGGGAACGTCAGGACCGGTACCACTACGGCACCATTTATGCGGGTCCAAGTCTTGGGGAATTTGCCGAGGATTGTTTGTATCATCTCTTCCCCCTCTTCTCGAACTTCCTCCACTTCCTTTTGAACTTTGCACCGCTCAGGGCACGTCTTCAGGCGGTCTCTGGATACTGCTTGACAAGTCTTGCCTTCATCCTTGCTTATGAGGCACACCTTACTGTTGTCAAAGTTGGAGGGGATAATGGTGTAGGGCTCGTTTTCCCACTGATCATCCAATTTATGCGTCCTCCGCTTCTTCTTGAGGACTTGTTCTCCAGGTGCTAAGGGAGTTGCTGGGGCCGTTTGATTGTACTGCTGTTCTTGTCTCGTTCTTGCTTGAGACAGGCTCCTTTCCACGCACTCCTGGACCTTACGGTACCGCTGCTGCCGTTCTGCATCCCAATCCTCTATTTCTTGAACCGCCTCAGGCGACACAGTCCCCATCTCAAAGTCTACAGGCAACTTGCCTGGTCTGGCTCGCATCAGGTAAGCGGGGCTGCAGTTGGTCGAATTCACTGGGATGTGGTTGTACAAGTCTACCAGATCTGGCAACTTTTCTGGCCATTGGTTCCTCTCTTCCAGCGGTAGGGTCTTCAGCATATCAATAACCACATGGTTCATTTTCTCGCACAGTCCATTGGTCTGGGGGTGGTACGGTGTGGTTCGAATTTTCTTACAACCGTACATGTTACAGAACTCTTGGAACACTTCAGCCTCGAATGCAGGACCCTGATCCGTCAGTACCCTTTCCGGATAGCCGTGCGGTCGACAAAAGGATGCCTGGAACGCTCTAGCTGCCGTCCTGGCTGTCTGGTCCTTCACAGGCACTACTACCAGGAAACGAGAGTAATGGTCCACAATGGTGAGGGCGTACACATAGCCTGACCGGCTTGGTGTTAACTTCACGTGGTCCAGGGCCACCAACTCCAGGGGCTGCTTCGTGACAATTGGCTGTAGGGGAGACCTTTGGCTGGCATCATCCTTCCGCCTCAAGTTACACGGGCCACAGTCTCGGCACCATTTCTCGATCATCTTTCTCATGTGCACCCAGTAGAACCGATCACGGAGTAAGGCCTCCAACTTCTTCCACCCGAAGTGCCCGGCGTTATCATGATACGCTGCTAGGACCATTGGAGCATCCCTCTGCGGAACCACTATCTGCCAGACAAGTTCATTTGTTCGATAGTTGACATATCTCTTGCAGAGCTTGCCTTGGTAGGTGAACAGTCGTCCCCTCTCTTTCCACAACTGCTGGGCTTCTTCTGGAGCATCTGGGCCAAGATGAGTCTCAGCTTGTGCTAGCTTTTCTTTGACCAATCGCACAGCCGGGTCACCGTTCTGTGTCTCTTCCCAATTATGGTGGAGTAATGGGTTAACCGAGACCTCGTGTTGGCTCGAGCGCTTCACTCCCACAGCATGCTCACACTGGGAAACACCCTGATGATGGAAAGCCGGTAACTCTATCTCCTCGAGTTCATCCAGGTCTTCTCCAGATTCGGGTAAGTGAGGCATTCTGGACAGCGCATCAGCATTGTTATTCTTCTTGCCAGCCCGATACTTGATGGTAAAGTCAAAGTTAGACAGCCGGGCCATCCACCGCTGTTCCAACGCACCTAACTTGGCTGTTGCCAGGTGTGTCAACGGATTGTTGTCCGTGAAGATGGTGAACTTGGCCGACGCCAGATAGTGCTTGAAGCGTTCAGTCACTGCCCAAACAATAGCGAGGAACTCCAGCTTGAAGGAACTGTAGTTTTCTGGATTCCTTTCTGTGGGCCGAAGCTTCCTACTGGCGTACGCTATCACCTTCTCTCTGCCTCCCTGCACCTGGGACAACACGGCTCCCAGGCCCACGTTGCTGGCGTCTGTATACAGTACAAACGGCTGGCTGTAGTCAGGGTAGGCCAGAATTTCTTCTCCCGTGAGAGCCCCTTTCAGCTGGACAAAGGATGTTTCTAGTTGGCTGCTCCATTCAAAGGGAGGGCTCTGCTTCTTAGCCTGCTTTGGCTGGCCCACCAGGAGATCTTGAAGGGGCGCTGCTATCTTGGTGAAACCATCAATGAACCTTCGGTAGTAGCCCACCAGCCCAAGGAACTGCCGCACCTCCTTTACCGTGGTGGGTCTTGGCCAGTCCTTGATTACGGTGACTTTCTCCGGATCAGGTGCCACACCTTCTGCGCTGACCACATGACCCAGGTACTGTACCTTTGGCTTCAAGAGGTGACATTTGGACGGCTTGATCTTCAGGCCATATTTTGACAAAGACTCAAACACTTCTGCTAAGTGCTTCAGGTGGTCTTCATAAGTCTTGGAGTAGACTATGACGTCATCCAGGTACAACAGCACGGTTTCGAAGTTGTGGTGGCCCAAGCAGCACTCCATCAACCGTTGGAATGTCCCTGGGGCGTTGCAGAGCCCGAATGGCATACAGTTGAACTCGCAGAGGCCCATTGGCGTCGTGAATGCAGTCTTCTCCTTGTCCGCCTCTGCCACGGGAACCTGCCAATACCCACTGGTGAGATCCAAGGTGGAGAAATAGTTAGCTGACTTTAAGGCTGTTAGTGACTCCTCTATTCTGGGTAGTGGATAAGCATCTTTATGTGTAATGCGGTTAATTTGCCTGTAATCTACACACATTCTCATTGTACCATCTTTTTTCTTTACGAGCACTAGTGGAGCTGCCCAGGGGCTACAACTATCTCTGATAACCCCAGCCTCCTTCATTTCCCGTAACATTTCTTTGGCACGCTGATACTGTGCGGGGGGTACAGGGCGGTATCTCTCTTTAACGGGAGGATGATCACCCGTGGGGATTTGATGTTTAACCCCTTTCACCTGCCCAAAATCTAGGGGGTGTTTGCTGAAGACCCGCTCGTACTCCTGTACCACCCGGTAAACCCCATGCTTTTGGTGCGAGGGGGTGGAGTCGGTGCCCACATGTAAGTTTTGGCACCAGTCTTCCAGCTGCCCCTTGGAGCCATTGTCTTCCGCCTGGTCGGACGGGATCAAGGGTTCCACTGCTTTGATGGTGTTGTTGCTGACAGTGTACAATTTTGCTACAGTGGCGTACCGGGGCAATTTGGCTTCCTCCTCCCCACAATTCAGGACACGGATGGGCACTCTCCCCTTGCGGACGTCTGCTACCCCTCTGGCTATCAGGACTCCAGGCCTGCTGTCTGAATACACCGGTTCTACCAAGGCATGGTAATCCTGACCCTTGAGGCCTATTGCTGCCCGACACCATATCAACATTTCACTTCTTGGGGGTATTGCAATGGGGAGGGGGTCACTTACCCTCACACTGCCAATTTCTCCTCCGGCCAGCTCTACCTGCTGCCTCCTCATCAGGGCTCTGATCTCCCTCTGTAGGGCACGCTGCTGCCCGGAGCTGGCAGTTTCAGACGCCTGTTGCAACAAAATTATCACTTCGGCAACACAATTTTCTATCACATTTGTACCAATGGTTACCAATGGGTCAGATTCTTTGCGATCAATATCTACAATTATCATCCCCTGACATGGCAATTCTACCCGCCCCACTTTAATGGTTACTTCTTTGTACCCAATTTGAGGTAAGGGCTGACCATTACTGGCCACAATTGTTAAATCATCATCTGGGCCATGGTCAATGTCTGAATCAGCCCAATATCTTTTGTACAGTTTGTAGGGGATGGTTGTTACCTGGGACCCCGTATCCAGGAGGGCATTCAAAGGGATCCCATCCAGTACAATAGGAAGGACCGGTCGTCCTCCCACATACTTGCTGCGGCTGGGTGTTGAGCCGGGCTTCCTTACACCTGGGGGTCGGCTCCTGGCCCCAGGCTCGGCCCATTTAAAGGACAGTATCGTGCAATGTGGCCCGCCTGGCTGCAGCGGCGGCAGATCGGTTGTCCCGTTGAATCATACCGGTCTGTGTCTCTGCCTCGGGTCGGCGGAACCCTCCTCTGTCGCATCCATGGGACGTCATCTGGGCTGGAGGCCAACTCGATTCTTGCAGGCGATGGGGTCACTTGTAGAGACTGCACGGTCTTGGCAAGGGCAGCTACAGTCTTGGTCAGCTCCTGGACCTGCTGTCTGAGCTCTGCAGTGGGATCCTTATCCAGGGACTGCGCCTCAGCCCCTGCAGTGGCTCGTGTTGCAGGCACCACCCCGGGGTACGTGATAGCAAGAGGCCGGAGGGGTACTGGGTCATTCGGTGTAGATTCTCTCAGTACCCGGATGGCCTGGTCCTTAAACTTTGCAAAGTCCAGAGCAGGGTTCTGCAGGACCATGATACGCAGCTGGGTCCTGTGGGCATCTGACAGGAGCCCCTCTATGAACTGCTCAGTTAGGAGTTTGTGTTCCTCACGTACACTCTCTGGGTCCACTTGTTTAACCGCTTTCAGGGCCTCTTGCAGGTTTAGGGCATAGTCCCTTATGCTGTCTGTGGCCCGCTGCTTGCACCCAAAGAATCTCATCTTTATCTCTGCTGCGGTGCGGGTGTCAAACGTACTCTTTAGCTTGGCCAGTATCTGGGCTGCTGTCCCTTTATCTGTATCAGGCCAGGACTTCACTTCACGCTGGGCTGCGCCGGCTAGCTGTCCCATTAATATGCCCACCTTCTGGCTCTCAGTCAGCGGATACACCCGGAACAAGCTGTGCAGGCTTTCTCTGAAGTCGCTCAAGGTATGGGACTCCCCGGAGTACTGCGGCAGCCATTCTGCGCCCGGTATGTACGGCATGGTGATCGGCATTACCGGCGCTACAGCGGGGGATGGGGCGACGGCGACAGGGATCGCTTCGGCTGGTGCTGCGGCGTCTCGGGCTATGGCAGCCACCTGCCCTCCCTCTGCGTCGGACATCTTCCTCCCCCTTAGTGAACCTTACCAGGCTCCGTTCACTTTTCAAATTTCCTTCTGGGTCGCGCGGGGTTAACAGCGCTCTGCTCTGATGGCGCGCTCCCTTCGCGCTCTTTGTCAGGCACGCCCCCCTTCTTCCTGCGCTCAGTGAGGATAATGGCGGCGGCAGTTTTCAAACAGTGAAACACGCAGTAATACAGTCTTTAAAGCGCAATTATTCAGGCGCACAGTACCCGGTGGAACCGGGCACGAAATCCTGTTCGTGACGCCAAAAGTTGACTCGCCCACCCCAGGGCTATGGGACACTCGGTGCCGGGCCGGACTAGTCCGGTGGTAGTCAGTGGTGGCTGGGCCCGGCTCCGTGGCCCTGGTGGTTGTCAGTTGAATATGTGGCTGATGAGTTGAAGTTAATGTTCGTGACGCCACCTGTGGTGTGCGGCTATTAAGCCGCCGCTGCTATGGGAGAACTCCGGGGTGATGTTATGGCAGCTATGATGTTACTGCTCCCCACAGGTGGAGCGATGCCCCGGGATACAGTTGGTGCCCGTGAAAGTCTATGGTGTTGTGTGGCTAACACGGTGCAGGGCCGACAGGCGAGGAAAGAACCAGGCACAAACAACAGTCTCTTTACCTTCTCCTCTTTTACTCTGGGAACAGTCCAGTCCTGGGAGACCGTTACAGGTGGTGATGGGGATCCGGTCGGCCTGGAAGTACTTGGGATGATCTTTCTGGCCAGCTGAGTATGAGGCCTACTCCTGTACTTTGCTTTGTGATGATAGGACCCTGCTTCTCTGAATCCAGCAATGGCCCTCTTTGCTGCTGGGACCGATGGCACGTCCCTTCTTTCTGTAGGTGGCTGCGCAGACCCTCTCTCTGGTGCTTCTCCGCTGGAGTCCACACCGGGCCCTGATGCTGCAGCTGTACCTTGGATGTTTCTGGGCCAGGGGTTTGCAACTCTCCTGCCCTTCGGACTCGGCTACCAGGGACGGATTTTATACCCTGGCAACCACAGACTCCGATGTCTGAGTCTCTCTGCTGCCTCTCAGCTATTCCTGCTTCTCTGGGCCAAGCTGCTCCAGCTCTAGGCCCCAGATTCACAGGACAGCTCACTCTGCGTCTGTTCACTTTCACTACTCCCTTCAGACTGACTCCACTTCCTCCCTCTGGTCAGGTAGAGGAAGGCTCCCTGGAATTCCAGGTTCAGAGCTCCCCCTGCTGGCCGGAGGGAGAACTGTGTTGGGTGTTAAACCTGCTGGCCAATGGATCTCCCAATTACCTCCAGGCTCAGCATTAACCCTTTGGGAGGGCAATGCTGTTGTGGCGACCAGGTCCTAGGGCGCCACATTACTCATGTACTGGGGAACACAGGGGGCATTACTACTGTACATCAGGTCATTACTACTGTAGAGGGGCTCATTGATAAGCATTACTTTTGTACATGGGGCTACTAATACTATACAGTGGCTCACAGGGGACAGTCTCTTGTTTTTATTTTCTCTCTGTTTATCTTTTTCAGGTTCCCATTTGTGGACTATGGCGGATTCCTTGGACTACGGCGGTCCTGCTATTTTTTTTTGTTTGTTTTAATAAAGTAGTGAATGATGGAAAGTGTTTATTTTAATAAATCATTTTGTTAATTTGTGTATGTTGTCTTTTTTTTATTACTGGGTTATTAATAGGGGTGCCTGATAGACGCCTCTCCATTACTATCCCATGGGCTTGCTGCCAGCTGACATTACACAGCTGACGTCAACCCCAGCTACCATTACTCCGATTGCCACCGCACCATGGCAATCAGGAAGAGGCGGGCAAAGCGTCAGAATTAGAGCATCTAGTCAGTGGCCCCGTGATGCGATCACGGGGCGCCGTTGTATTTCTATGACAGCTCGGGGTCAGATTATTACTCCTGATGCTGTCATGAATCACTTCCTGTGAGAGTCAACAGAATGCCAGCACTCTCAGGAGACCAGCATTTCTCCTGATCAGTGCGATGCTGCAGCATCGCTCTGAACAGGAAAAGCCATCGCAGTGTACAGTCATAAAGTCCTCTAGGGCAACTAGTAAAATCAGTAAAAAATATTAAAGAAATAAATAATTATGTAAAATATGAAAAAATAAAAGCTAAAGCTCAAATCAAATCCCCTTTTGCCTCATTGAAAGCAAAACAATTAAAAAACTAAAAAACAAAATTGAGACATCCCTGAGGTAACCAGGTGTCACAAAACAAGGTAACATCACTGTAACAGCTCGGGTCCTACATAACTGTGCCAGTCAGTACACACACACCAGGACACATACACTCCAAAACCAGGGCGGGAGACTCCCATAGAACCAGGTGACAGGGCTGGGCACTGTGAGCTAACAGGCAGACAACTGGGTAGGGAGAGATCAGACCTGGGGGGGGAGTGGATGGCCTGGGGAGAGTGGGAGAAGTCAGTTAGCGGGCTGGAGAGACTGAAAGTGAGCAGTCGCAAGGAGGAGAATGAGTTGTCAGTAAAGGTGTCAAGACAAAGGAATCTTGAGACACAGTGAAAAAAGCAAAGACCCCGCCAAGACCTAAGTAGAAACAGCAGCCACTCAGGGGAGAAAGTATCTGGAGAACGAGAGGTCAAGCTCCAGGGACAGTGGAATGCTGTGGGAGTGGAAATCCAGGGCTCCTAGTACTTTGCACGCACGGGGTGCAGATCCGAGAACAGACCGGGACTTCAAGCCGTCTATTAACTCTGCCAGGTGGGTGGGTTTCCAGGACTCATCTGCCACCATTAACATCCGAGGCATAAGCAGCAAAGGGAGGACCGGGACATATTCCCTTAAATAGTCCAAACTGCCTGCGGCAGGACCCAGACACCAGGAGGACCTCCAAGTGCTCCACGCCAGGGAGGACCCACACACACACACACAAGTGCATCGGTGGGCGAGTGGCACCAGGTCAGCTGGCACAGGGACACAGGACTTGGGCGCACCTGGGATCCAGCACCTCCCCAGGTTGCGAACCCAGCTGTAAGTAAAGCGACCAAACTGCACTCCCCTGTCTGGACTGAGGTATTTCACTGCACCTCCACATTAACCCCTACCTACCCCTGAGGAAAAGCCCTGCTCGCGTAGGGCTTCACCATCCACGCTGCCCCATCCATCACCCCCAGGGAAGAACGGCAGCGGTGGCCATGCCATCCCTGGCCGCGCACCGCGTGTGGCGTAGTCGGACTATTTTTATTATTTTTCCCATTTTATTTAAAAACTGATCAACGTGCCCCTGGATCTGGGACCCCTCGAGCCACGGATTGCCCGGATCCAAGCAGCTCGGCTGCCCCGGGGTGCGACAATACACATATTTGGTATTGCTGAGTTCAGAAATGCCTGGGCTATAAAAATATAAAAGCAATTAATCTGATTAGTACAAGGTGTAGCGAGAAAAAATATTCCAGATGACAAAATGATGGTTTTTGGTCATCGCAACATGGCACTAAAATGCAATAACAGGCGATCAAATCATCATATACAAATATGGTATAATTAAAAACATCAGCTCAAAACGCAAAAAAAAAAGCCGTCACTGAGCCCCAGATACCGAACAATGAGAATGCTACAGGTCTCCGAACATGGAGACAAGGCGCTATTCTTTTTTTGGACAAACTTCTGCTTTTTCTTCACCCTTTAGATAAAAGTAAAAGTATACATGTTTTGTATCTACGAACTCGCACCGGCCTGAGGCATCATAATGCCGGGTCACTTTTACCAAATTGTAAACATGGTGACAGAAAAAAAGCAAAAAAAACCCCCTAAATTGTGGAATTTCACTTTTTAATTACAATTTCTACACTTTTGGAATTTTTCTTCCAATACACTACATGGAAAAATGAAAAGGAAATAAAGTAAAATGGCCATGGCTTGAAGGGGTTAACAAGACCAGAAATGTTCTTACCTCAAAAAATGACGAAAAAAAAATACATTTGGGTTAATAAATGCATCAAAATATGGAACGCTTCACGAATTTGCATGGATGGAAGGTGACATTACATTTGTATAGGGGCACAAAGAGGTAATTTCTACTTTATAGGAGCACAGAGGGCAAACAATACCAATGAATGTGGCTGATAAAAGGGCCATTATTATTGTGTGGGTAAACAAATGGGGACATCACAACAGTATAGGGGGACAAAAGGGGGCACATAGGGTGTAATATAACTGTACAGCCCTAAGAGAAGCACAGTTACTGTGTAGGAACACAAACACAAAGGCGGACCAATGGTAATGGACGGTGGTCAAAGAGGGACATTGTTACTGTATAGGAACACGAAAAGGGGCATGAGTACAGTCTGGAGGACATAAAGTCATATCTAATATATAAAGCTGAATGTGTGTGTGTGTGTGTGTGTGTGTGTGTGTGTGTGTGTGTGTCCGGGATTGGCATCTGCACCGTCGCAGCTACAGCCACAAAAGTTTGCACACTCACACGTCTGGACCCCAAGAGCGTCATAGGCTATGTTTTGAGGGGAAGTTTTAACGCCGCGCTTTACAGTTATTCAACAAAAAACCTGCCTCCATTAAAGCGAATAGAGCTGGGAGCCACAGTGCAGCCAGAACTTCAGAAGAATGCGCAGACACGCCCTTAAATGGAATGTTGGCGTGTCACAATGCAGCCAGAGAAAGAGACAGACACAGACAGGGAAAGAGGCAGACACAGACAGGGAAAGAGTCAGACATAGACAGGGTAAGACACAGACACAAAGAGACAGATACAGACAAAAAGACAGACTGACAGGGAAAGAGAGACAGGGAAAGAGAGGGAAAGAGAGTGAAAGGTTAAGAGACAGACAGACAGGTAAAGAGACAGACAAAGAGACAGACAGACACAGGGAAACAGACAGAGAGGGAAAGAGACAGACAGGGTAAGAGACAGACAGGGAAAGAGAGGGAAAGAGACAGACAGGGTAAGAGACAGACAAAGACAGGTAAAGAGACAGACAAAGAGACAGACACAGGGAAAGTGACAGAGGGAAAGAGGGAAAGAGACAGACAGGGAAAGAGACAGACAGGGAAAGAGAGGGAAAGAGACAGACAGGGTAAGAGACAGACAAAGACAGGTAAAGAGACAGACAAAGAGACAGACACAGGGAAAGTGACAGAGGGAAAGAGGGAAAGAGACAGACAGGGAAAGAGACAGACAGGGAAAGAGAGGGAAAGAGACAGACAGGGAAAGAGACAGACAGGGAAAGTGACAGAGAGACAGAGACAGACAGAGAAAGAGATAGATAGACAGACAGGGAAAGAGATTGAGACAGACGGAGAAAGAGACAGAGACAGTCAGAGACAGACAGGGAAAGACAGACAGACCAAGACAGAGAGAGAGAGAGACAGAGAGAGATATACAGAGGGGGAGACAGACAGAGAATGGGAGAGAAACAGAGAGACAGTTACTATCCCGGGAAGCGCCGGGTGCTACAGCTAGTATCTGTTAATAAGGGACGTTCCTGACATCACCGTTCATCGGAATTGCTGGTTTTCGCTGTGTGCTGCTTCTCAAACTCTATGGAGCCTTGTTCTGAGCCTCCATAGTCTTTGATCATTGTGCAACGTCTTGGTAAGCGCCGGACTACGTTGGACCTGCGTGGGAACTTTGCTTTTTAATAAATTGGTGAACTAGTGACTGTGTCTTGTTTTTATTTCTCTCTGTTTATGTTTTTCTGGTTTCCATTTGTGGACTATGGCGGATTCCTTGGACTACGGCAGTCCTGCTGCTTTTTTTTTATTTAGTAAAGTGGTGAATGATGGAAAGAGTTGGGGAGTGTTTATTTTAATAAAGTATTTTTTACTTGTGTGTATTTTTTTTATTACTGGGTTAGTAATGGGGGTGTCTGATAGACGCTTCTCCATTACTAATCCCTGGGCTTGATGTCAGCTGACACTACACAGCTGACATCAACCCCAACTACCATTACCCGATTGCCAGTGCACCAGGGACGAGCAGAGGCAAAGCACCAGAATTGGCGCATCTAATGTGATGTGCTACTTCTGGGGTGGCTGTGTGCTGCTATTTTTACTCTGAGAAGGCCCATGGTTATTGGCTCCTACTGCACTATGGCAATCAGGAAGAGCTGAGGAAAAGTGCCAGAATTGGCGCAGCTAATGTGATGCGCCACTTCTGGGGTGGATGCTTGCTGCTATTTTTAGTCTGGGAATGACCATGGTTATTTGCCCCTGCAGCACCAGGGCAATCAGGAAGAGCCAAAGCAAAGTGCTAACATCTATTGTGAGGTGCCACTTCTTGGATAGCTGTGGGACGCTATGTTTAGGCTGGGAAGGGGCCAATAATCATAGGCCATCCAAGCCTGATAATACCAGCCCCGAGCTGTCTGCTTGACCTTTGTAGTTCTCAAAAGTAAAGGGGTCCCTGTTTTTTTCTATTGATTTATTTAATCATAAATAGATGTCCAATAAGCTCCACAGGGTACAATTTTATTATATGTCGGCAGGTTTTGCAATTGAGGTAATACTTTTGGAGTTGATGTTAGCTTTGTAATGTCAGCTGTCATCAAGCCCATGGGGTTAGTATTGGAAAGGCGTCTATTAGACACCCCCATTGCTAACTCAGTAAGTATAAAGAGAAAAAAAACACACCCAAAAATAGTTTATTTGAAAAAAAAACACTCCAAACTCTTTCCTGTTTCACCAATTTATTTAAATAAAAACCCAGGCAGGTCAGATGTAGTCCTGGGAATCTGACGTAGTCCACAAATGGAAATATGAAGGCCACAAAAAGAGAGAAAGCATTATTATATGTGGGGGGCTGTGCAGTTATTTGTCTGTTTTGGTATCTGCCTATATCTATATATTTTTTATGTCTAAAGTATTCATTGCTGTATAAAAAAAAACAAAATAGAAAAATGCAGGGGAAAAACAAATGCAAAAACGCGTAAATTTTCCCCGCCAAAAGATGCACCAAACACTTTACATGTGCACAGAGCCTAAAGGGCGCTTTACACGCTGCGGTATCGGTACCGATATCGCTAGCGATCGTACCCACCCCTGTCGGTTGTGCGTCACGGGCAAATCGCTGCCCGTGACGCACAACATCGCTAACACCCGTCACACTACTTACCTGCCCTGCGACGTCGCTGTGGCCGGCGATCCGCCTCCTTTCTAAGGGGCCGGCACACGGCAGCCGTCCAATAGAAGCGGAGGGGCGGAGATGAGCGGGACGTAACATCCCGCCCACCTCCTTCCTTCCGCATTGCCAGCGGAGGCAGGTGAGGAGATGTTTGTCGCTTCTGCGGTGTCACACACCGCGATGTGTGCTGCCGCAGGAAAGACAAGCAACCTCGTTACTCACCAGACAACGATCTTTGGTGTTTGGACGACCTCTCAAAAACCAACGATTTTTACCACTTTTGCGATCGTTGTAGGTCGCTCGTACGTGTTACACGCTGCGATGATGCTAACGACGCCGGATGTGCGTCACAAACACCGTGACCCCGACGATAAATCGTTAGCGATGTCGCAGCGTGTAAAGCACCCTTTACATTGTAATAAAATACATTATATTTACCCCCAAATTTTATCAGTAAAAAGTCAGTTCAGGGTACAAATAAAATAAGCCCTCACACAGCCCCAGATCCCCAAAAATTAAAACTGTTACGGTCCTTGGAAAAAAAAAAACAATTTTTTTTTTTTACTTATTTCAGAATTTTTTTTGACTACTTAAATAAAATAAAACAATCTAGATGTTTGGTCTGTATGAACTCGTACTGACCTGGGGAATGATACCACCAGGTGAGTTTTATTATATAGTGAACATGGTATATAAAAAGCCAAAAAACAATGCGGAATTGCACTTTGTTAGCAATTTCAGTGCACTTGGATTTTTTTTTTACCATTTTCCACTCCTTTCTATGGTAAAATCAATGATGTCAGTGAAAAGGTGAACTTTCCCCCCAAAAAAGAAGCCCTTCTAGAGTATATTTAAGGAAAAGTAAAAAAGTTCTGGCTTTTGGAATAAGGAGAGGAAAATGAAAAAAACAAACGTTAAAATGGCCATGGCATGAAGGGGTTAACGAGGCAAGAAATGTTTTTTTTTAAGTCAGTGAATGAGGGTGGAAAAAAAAGCTTGTGTTTAGAAATGCGCTTTGGAAAAAGTTGATTGTTTTTTGTATTTTCCATGTCATCATCCATGGCCTGCTGCAGCTGCTGTGCAGGGGCTAATCAATCATATGCTAATCATCTTGTGTGTAGGCTCTGCCACTGAGCATATGTGCTGCCGAAGCTAGCACAAACTGCTAACCGACATGTCCGCTATATATAGTCCTATAAAAGTGAATATTTTAAATTAGGGAGATTTTTTTTTTAATCAGTTAATTCTGAAAGGTTTCATGTAGCACTCTATGAATGTTGCAGTTAAACTGTAAAGAAACTCATCAGGGAAAAAATAAGTAATAATTTGTCAGAAATTAATATGCAAATGAGATCAGTATGCAAATGTGATCGGCGCCGCACAGGATCCTGGGAGAACATGGGGCCTATTTCCTACTGTACAACGGCCATTACTATTGTACAGGGCCACACGGGGGAATTCCTAAGGTACATGGGGCATTACTACTGCACGCACAGGGGGCATTCCAATTTTACAGGGGCTCACAAGAGGCATTACTACTGTACAGGAGGTATTAGTATTGTACAGAGGCTCCTCACAGGGGGCAATACTACTGTACGAGGGGGCATTATTTTTGTACATAGGGGTCACAGTTGGGCAATACTACTGTACAGGGGGGCATTATTACTGTACTGGGGCTCACAGGGGTAATTACTACTGCACAACAGAGCATTACTACTGTACATGGGGTCAAAGGTGGGCATTACTACTGATCTTGGGGGCATTGCTATTGTACAGGGGGCATTACTACTGTGCAGGGGGCATTACTACTGTACAGGGGGCATTGCTACTGTGCAGGGGGCAGAACTACTGTACAGGGGGCATTACTACTGTACATGGGGTCACAAGTGGGCATTACTACTGATCATGGGGCATTACTACTGCACAAGGGGACACTACTGTTGTACAGGGGGCATTACTATTGTGAATGAGGGCATTACTGCTGTACATGGGGGCATTACTAGTGTACAGGAGCTCACAGAGAGTATTGCTACTGTACAATGGGACATTACTGCTGTACAGGGGCATTATAATTGTACAGGGGCTCACAGAGGGCATTATTACTGTACAGGAGGCATTACTCATGTACTGGGGAACACAGGGGGCATTACTACTGTACATCAGGTCATTACTACTGTAGAGGGGCTCATTGATAAGCATTACTTTTGTACATGGGGCTACTAATACTATACAGTGGCTCACAGGGGACAGTCTCTTGTTTTTATTTTCTCTCTGTTTATCTTTTTCAGGTTCCCATTTGTGGACTATGGCGGATTCCTTGGACTACGGCGGTCCTGCTATTTTTTTTTGTTTGTTTTAATAAAGTAGTGAATGATGGAAAGTGTTTATTTTAATAAATCATTTTGTTAATTTGTGTATGTTGTCTTTTTTTTATTACTGGGTTATTAATAGGGGTGCCTTATAGACGCCTCTCCATTACTATCCCATGGGCTTGCTGCCAGCTGACATTACACAGCTGACGTCAACCCCAGCTACCATTACTCCGATTGCCACCGCACCATGGCAATCAGGAAGAGGCGGGCAAAGCGTCAGAATTAGAGCATCTAGTCAGTGGCCCCGTGATGCGATCACGGGGCGCCGTTGTATTTCTATGACAGCTCGGGGTCAGATTATTACTCCTGATGCTGTCATGAATCACTTCCTGTGAGAGTCAACAGAATGCCAGCACTCTCAGGAGACCAGCATTTCTCCTGATCAGTGCGATGCTGCAGCATCGCTCTGAACAGGAAAAGCCATCGCAGTGTACAGTCATAAAGTCCTCTAGGGCAACTAGTAAAATCAGTAAAAAATATTAAAGAAATAAATAATTATGTAAAATATGAAAAAATAAAAGCTAAAGCTCAAATCAAATCCCCTTTTGCCTCATTGAAAGCAAAACAATTAAAAAACTAAAAAACAAAATTGAGACATCCCTGAGGTAACCAGGTGTCACAAAACAAGGTAACATCACTGTAACAGCTCGGGTCCTACATAACTGTGCCAGTCAGTACACACACACCAGGACACATACACTCCAAAACCAGGGCGGGAGACTCCCATAGAACCAGGTGACAGGGCTGGGCACTGTGAGCTAACAGGCAGACAACTGGGTAGGGAGAGATCAGACCTGGGGGGGGAGTGGATGGCCTGGGGAGAGTGGGAGAAGTCAGTTAGCGGGCTGGAGAGACTGAAAGTGAGCAGTCGCAAGGAGGAGAATGAGTTGTCAGTAAAGGTGTCAAGACAAAGGAATCTTGAGACACAGTGAAAAAAGCAAAGACCCCGCCAAGACCTAAGTAGAAACAGCAGCCACTCAGGGGAGAAAGTATCTGGAGAACGAGAGGTCAAGCTCCAGGGACAGTGGAATGCTGTGGGAGTGGAAATCCAGGGCTCCTAGTACTTTGCACGCACGGGGTGCAGATCCGAGAACAGACCGGGACTTCAAGCCGTGTATTAACTCTGCCAGGTGGGTGGGTTTCCAGGACTCATCTGCCACCATTAACATCCGAGGCATAAGCAGCAAAGGGAGGACCGGGACATATTCCCTTAAATAGTCCAAACTGCCTGCGGCAGGACCCAGACACCAGGAGGACCTCCAAGTGCTCCACGCCAGGGAGGACCCACACACACACACACAAGTGCATCGGTGGGCGAGTGGCACCAGGTCAGCTGGCACAGGGACACAGGACTTGGGCGCACCTGGGATCCAGCACCTCCCCAGGTTGCGAACCCAGCTGTAAGTAAAGCGACCAAACTGCACTCCCCTGTCTGGACTGAGGTATTTCACTGCACCTCCACATTAACCCCTACCTACCCCTGAGGAAAAGCCCTGCTCGCGTAGGGCTTCACCATCCACGCTGCCCCATCCATCACCCCCAGGGAAGAACGGCAGCGGTGGCCATGCCATCCCTGGCCGCGCACCGCGTGTGGCGTAGTCGGACTATTTTTATTATTTTTCCCATTTTATTTAAAAACTGATCAACGTGCCCCTGGATCTGGGACCCCTCGAGCCACGGATTGCCCGGATCCAAGCAGCTCGGCTGCCCCGGGGTGCGACAATACACATATTTGGTATTGCTGAGTTCAGAAATGCCTGGGCTATAAAAATATAAAAGCAATTAATCTGATTAGTACAAGGTGTAGCGAGAAAAAATATTCCAGATGACAAAATGATGGTTTTTGGTCATCGCAACATGGCACTAAAATGCAATAACAGGCGATCAAATCATCATATACAAATATGGTATAATTAAAAACATCAGCTCAAAACGCAAAAAAAAAAGCCGTCACTGAGCCCCAGATACCGAACAATGAGAATGCTACAGGTCTCCGAACATGGAGACAAGGCGCTATTCTTTTTTTGGACAAACTTCTGCTTTTTCTTCACCCTTTAGATAAAAGTAAAAGTATACATGTTTTGTATCTACGAACTCGCACCGGCCTGAGGCATCATAATGCCGGGTCACTTTTACCAAATTGTAAACATGGTGACAGAAAAAAAGCAAAAAAAACCCCCTAAATTGTGGAATTTCACTTTTTAATTACAATTTCTACACTTTTGGAATTTTTCTTCCAATACACTACATGGAAAAATGAAAAGGAAATAAAGTAAAATGGCCATGGCTTGAAGGGGTTAACAAGACCAGAAATGTTCTTACCTCAAAAAATGACGAAAAAAAAATACATTTGGGTTAATAAATGCATCAAAATATGGAACGCTTCACGAATTTGCATGGATGGAAGGTGACATTACATTTGTATAGGGGCACAAAGAGGTAATTTCTACTTTATAGGAGCACAGAGGGCAAACAATACCAATGAATGTGGCTGATAAAAGGGCCATTATTATTGTGTGGGTAAACAAATGGGGACATCACAACAGTATAGGGGGACAAAAGGGGGCACATAGGGTGTAATATAACTGTACAGCCCTAAGAGAAGCACAGTTACTGTGTAGGAACACAAACACAAAGGCGGACCAATGGTAATGGACGGTGGTCAAAGAGGGACATTGTTACTGTATAGGAACACGAAAAGGGGCATGAGTACAGTCTGGAGGACATAAAGTCATATCTAATATATAAAGCTGAATGTGTGTGTGTGTGTGTGTGTGTGTGTGTGTGTGTGTGTGTGTGTGTGTGTGTGTGTGTCCGGGATTGGCATCTGCACCGTCGCAGCTACAGCCACAAAAGTTTGCACACTCACACGTCTGGACCCCAAGAGCGTCATAGGCTATGTTTTGAGGGGAAGTTTTAACGCCGCGCTTTACAGTTATTCAACAAAAAACCTGCCTCCATTAAAGCGAATAGAGCTGGGAGCCACAGTGCAGCCAGAACTTCAGAAGAATGCGCAGACACGCCCTTAAATGGAATGTTGGCGTGTCACAATGCAGCCAGAGAAAGAGACAGACACAGACAGGGAAAGAGGCAGACACAGACAGGGAAAGAGTCAGACATAGACAGGGTAAGACACAGACACAAAGAGACAGATACAGACAAAAAGACAGACTGACAGGGAAAGAGAGACAGGGAAAGAGAGGGAAAGAGAGTGAAAGGTTAAGAGACAGACAGACAGGTAAAGAGACAGACAAAGAGACAGACAGACACAGGGAAACAGACAGAGAGGGAAAGAGACAGACAGGGTAAGAGACAGACAGGGAAAGAGAGGGAAAGAGACAGACAGGGTAAGAGACAGACAAAGACAGGTAAAGAGACAGACAAAGAGACAGACACAGGGAATGTGACAGAGGGAAAGAGGGAAAGAGACAGACAGGGAAAGAGACAGACAGGGAAAGAGAGGGAAAGAGACAGACAGGGTAAGAGACAGACAAAGACAGGTAAAGAGACAGACAAAGAGACAGACACAGGGAAAGTGACAGAGGGAAAGAGGGAAAGAGACAGACAGGGAAAGAGACAGACAGGGAAAGAGAGGGAAAGAGACAGACAGGGAAAGAGACAGACAGGGAAAGTGACAGAGAGACAGAGACAGACAGAGAAAGAGATAGATAGACAGACAGGGAAAGAGATTGAGACAGACGGAGAAAGAGACAGAGACAGTCAGAGACAGACAGGGAAAGACAGACAGACCAAGACAGAGAGAGAGAGAGACAGAGAGAGATATACAGAGGGGGAGACAGACAGAGAATGGGAGAGAAACAGAGAGACAGTTACTATCCCGGGAAGCGCCGGGTGCTACAGCTAGTATCTGTTAATAAGGGACGTTCCTGACATCACCGTTCATCGGAATTGCTGGTTTTCGCTGTGTGCTGCTTCTCAAACTCTATGGAGCCTTGTTCTGAGCCTCCATAGTCTTTGATCATTGTGCAACGTCTTGGTAAGCGCCGGACTACGTTGGACCTGCGTGGGAACTTTGCTTTTTAATAAATTGGTGAACTAGTGACTGTGTCTTGTTTTTATTTCTCTCTGTTTATGTTTTTCTGGTTTCCATTTGTGGACTATGGCGGATTCCTTGGACTACGGCAGTCCTGCTGCTTTTTTTTTATTTAGTAAAGTGGTGAATGATGGAAAGAGTTGGGGAGTGTTTATTTTAATAAAGTATTTTTTACTTGTGTGTATTTTTTTTATTACTGGGTTAGTAATGGGGGTGTCTGATAGACGCTTCTCCATTACTAATCCCTGGGCTTGATGTCAGCTGACACTACACAGCTGACATCAACCCCAACTACCATTACCCGATTGCCAGTGCACCAGGGACGAGCAGAGGCAAAGCACCAGAATTGGCGCATCTAATGTGATGTGCTACTTCTGGGGTGGCTGTGTGCTGCTATTTTTACTCTGAGAAGGCCCATGGTTATTGGCTCCTACTGCACTATGGCAATCAGGAAGAGCTGAGGAAAAGTGCCAGAATTGGCGCAGCTAATGTGATGCGCCACTTCTGGGGTGGATGCTTGCTGCTATTTTTAGTCTGGGAATGACCATGGTTATTTGCCCCTGCAGCACCAGGGCAATCAGGAAGAGCCAAAGCAAAGTGCTAACATCTATTGTGAGGTGCCACTTCTTGGATAGCTGTGGGACGCTATGTTTAGGCTGGGAAGGGGCCAATAATCATAGGCCATCCAAGCCTGATAATACCAGCCCCCAGCTGTCTGCTTGACCTTTGTAGTTCTCAAAAGTAAAGGGGTCCCTGTTTTTTTCTATTGATTTATTTAATCATAAATAGATGTCCAATAAGCTCCACAGGGTACAATTTTATTATATGTCGGCAGGTTTTGCAATTGAGGTAATACTTTTGGAGTTGATGTTAGCTTTGTAATGTCAGCTGTCATCAAGCCCATGGGGTTAGTATTGGAAAGGCGTCTATTAGACACCCCCATTGCTAACTCAGTAAGTATAAAGAGAAAAAAAACACACCCAAAAATAGTTTATTTGAAAAAAAAACACTCCAAACTCTTTCCTGTTTCACCAATTTATTTAAATAAAAACCCAGGCAGGTCAGATGTAGTCCTGGGAATCTGACGTAGTCCACAAATGGAAATATGAAGGCCACAAAAAGAGAGAAAGCATTATTATATGTGGGGGGCTGTGCAGTTATTTGTCTGTTTTGGTATCTGCCTATATCTATATATTTTTTATGTCTAAAGTATTCATTGCTGTATAAAAAAAAACAAAATAGAAAAATGCAGGGGAAAAACAAATGCAAAAACGCGTAAATTTTCCCCGCCAAAAGATGCACCAAACACTTTACATGTGCACAGAGCCTAAAGGGCGCTTTACACGCTGCGGTATCGGTACCGATATCGCTAGCGATCGTACCCACCCCTGTCGGTTGTGCGTCACGGGCAAATCGCTGCCCGTGACGCACAACATCGCTAACACCCGTCACACTACTTACCTGCCCTGCGACGTCGCTGTGGCCGGCGATCCGCCTCCTTTCTAAGGGGCCGGCACACGGCAGCCGTCCAATAGAAGCGGAGGGGCGGAGATGAGCGGGACGTAACATCCCGCCCACCTCCTTCCTTCCGCATTGCCAGCGGAGGCAGGTGAGGAGATGTTTGTCGCTTCTGCGGTGTCACACACCGCGATGTGTGCTGCCGCAGGAAAGACAAGCAACCTCGTTACTCACCAGACAACGATCTTTGGTGTTTGGACGACCTCTCAAAAACCAACGATTTTTACCACTTTTGCGATCGTTGTAGGTCGCTCGTACGTGTTACACGCTGCGATGATGCTAACGACGCCGGATGTGCGTCACAAACACCGTGACCCCGACGATAAATCGTTAGCGATGTCGCAGCGTGTAAAGCACCCTTTACATTGTAATAAAATACATTATATTTACCCCCAAATTTTATCAGTAAAAAGTCAGTTCAGGGTACAAATAAAATAAGCCCTCACACAGCCCCAGATCCCCAAAAATTAAAACTGTTACGGTCCTTGGAAAAAAAAAAACAATTTTTTTTTTTTACTTATTTCAGAATTTTTTTTGACTACTTAAATAAAATAAAACAATCTAGATGTTTGGTCTGTATGAACTCGTACTGACCTGGGGAATGATACCACCAGGTGAGTTTTATTATATAGTGAACATGGTATATAAAAAGCCAAAAAACAATGCGGAATTGCACTTTGTTAGCAATTTCAGTGCACTTGGATTTTTTTTTTACCATTTTCCACTCCTTTCTATGGTAAAATCAATGATGTCAGTGAAAAGGTGAACTTTCCCCCCAAAAAAGAAGCCCTTCTAGAGTATATTTAAGGAAAAGTAAAAAAGTTCTGGCTTTTGGAATAAGGAGAGGAAAATGAAAAAAACAAACGTTAAAATGGCCATGGCATGAAGGGGTTAACGAGGCAAGAAATGTTTTTTTTTAAGTCAGTGAATGAGGGTGGAAAAAAAAGCTTGTGTTTAGAAATGCGCTTTGGAAAAAGTTGATTGTTTTTTGTATTTTCCATGTCATCATCCATGGCCTGCTGCAGCTGCTGTGCAGGGGCTAATCAATCATATGCTAATCATCTTGTGTGTAGGCTCTGCCACTGAGCATATGTGCTGCCGAAGCTAGCACAAACTGCTAACCGACATGTCCGCTATATATAGTCCAATAAAAGTGAATATTTTAAATTAGGGAGATTTTTTTTTTAATCAGTTAATTCTGAAAGGTTTCATGTAGCACTCTATGAATGTTGCAGTTAAACTGTAAAGAAACTCATCAGGGAAAAAATAAGTAATAATTTGTCAGAAATTAATATGCAAATGAGATCAGTATGCAAATGTGATCGGCGCCGCACAGGATCCTGGGAGAACATGGGGCCTATTTCCTACTGTACAACGGCCATTACTATTGTACAGGGCCACACGGGGGAATTCCTAAGGTACATGGGGCATTACTACTGCACGCACAGGGGGCATTCCAATTTTACAGGGGCTCACAAGAGGCATTACTACTGTACAGGAGGTATTAGTATTGTACAGAGGCTCCTCACAGGGGGCAATACTACTGTACGAGGGGGCATTATTTTTGTACATAGGGGTCACAGTTGGGCAATACTACTGTACAGGGGGGCATTATTACTGTACTGGGGCTCACAGGGGTAATTACTACTGCACAACAGAGCATTACTACTGTACATGGGGTCAAAGGTGGGCATTACTACTGATCTTGGGGGCATTGCTATTGTACAGGGGGCATTACTACTGTGCAGGGGGCATTACTACTGTACAGGGGGCATTGCTACTGTGCAGGGGGCAGAACTACTGTACAGGGGGCATTACTACTGTACATGGGGTCACAAGTGGGCATTACTACTGATCATGGGGCATTACTACTGCACAAGGGGACACTACTGTTGTACAGGGGGCATTACTATTGTGAATGAGGGCATTACTGCTGTACATGGGGGCATTACTAGTGTACAGGAGCTCACAGAGAGTATTGCTACTGTACAATGGGACATTACTGCTGTACAGGGGCATTATAATTGTACAGGGGCTCACAGAGGGCATTATTACTGTACAGGAGGCATTACTCATGTACTGGGGAACACAGGGGGCATTACTACTGTACATCAGGTCATTACTACTGTAGAGGGGCTCATTGATAAGCATTACTTTTGTACATGGGGCTACTAATACTATACAGTGGCTCACAGGGGACAGTCTCTTGTTTTTATTTTCTCTCTGTTTATCTTTTTCAGGTTCCCATTTGTGGACTATGGCGGATTCCTTGGACTACGGCGGTCCTGCTATTTTTTTTTGTTTGTTTTAATAAAGTAGTGAATGATGGAAAGTGTTTATTTTAATAAATCATTTTGTTAATTTGTGTATGTTGTCTTTTTTTTATTACTGGGTTATTAATAGGGGTGCCTGATAGACGCCTCTCCATTACTATCCCATGGGCTTGCTGCCAGCTGACATTACACAGCTGACGTCAACCCCAGCTACCATTACTCCGATTGCCACCGCACCATGGCAATCAGGAAGAGGCGGGCAAAGCGTCAGAATTAGAGCATCTAGTCAGTGGCCCCGTGATGCGATCACGGGGCGCCGTTGTATTTCTATGACAGCTCGGGGTCAGATTATTACTCCTGATGCTGTCATGAATCACTTCCTGTGAGAGTCAACAGAATGCCAGCACTCTCAGGAGACCAGCATTTCTCCTGATCAGTGCGATGCTGCAGCATCGCTCTGAACAGGAAAAGCCATCGCAGTGTACAGTCATAAAGTCCTCTAGGGCAACTAGTAAAATCAGTAAAAAATATTAAAGAAATAAATAATTATGTAAAATATGAAAAAATAAAAGCTAAAGCTCAAATCAAATCCCCTTTTGCCTCATTGAAAGCAAAACAATTAAAAAACTAAAAAACAAAATTGAGACATCCCTGAGGTAACCAGGTGTCACAAAACAAGGTAACATCACTGTAACAGCTCGGGTCCTACATAACTGTGCCAGTCAGTACACACACACCAGGACACATACACTCCAAAACCAGGGCGGGAGACTCCCATAGAACCAGGTGACAGGGCTGGGCACTGTGAGCTAACAGGCAGACAACTGGGTAGGGAGAGATCAGACCTGGGGGGGGAGTGGATGGCCTGGGGAGAGTGGGAGAAGTCAGTTAGCGGGCTGGAGAGACTGAAAGTGAGCAGTCGCAAGGAGGAGAATGAGTTGTCAGTAAAGGTGTCAAGACAAAGGAATCTTGAGACACAGTGAAAAAAGCAAAGACCCCGCCAAGACCTAAGTAGAAACAGCAGCCACTCAGGGGAGAAAGTATCTGGAGAACGAGAGGTCAAGCTCCAGGGACAGTGGAATGCTGTGGGAGTGGAAATCCAGGGCTCCTAGTACTTTGCACGCACGGGGTGCAGATCCGAGAACAGACCGGGACTTCAAGCCGTCTATTAACTCTGCCAGGTGGGTGGGTTTCCAGGACTCATCTGCCACCATTAACATCCGAGGCATAAGCAGCAAAGGGAGGACCGGGACATATTCCCTTAAATAGTCCAAACTGCCTGCGGCAGGACCCAGACACCAGGAGGACCTCCAAGTGCTCCACGCCAGGGAGGACCCACACACACACACACAAGTGCATCGGTGGGCGAGTGGCACCAGGTCAGCTGGCACAGGGACACAGGACTTGGGCGCACCTGGGATCCAGCACCTCCCCAGGTTGCGAACCCAGCTGTAAGTAAAGCGACCAAACTGCACTCCCCTGTCTGGACTGAGGTATTTCACTGCACCTCCACATTAACCCCTACCTACCCCTGAGGAAAAGCCCTGCTCGCGTAGGGCTTCACCATCCACGCTGCCCCATCCATCACCCCCAGGGAAGAACGGCAGCGGTGGCCATGCCATCCCTGGCCGCGCACCGCGTGTGGCGTAGTCGGACTATTTTTATTATTTTTCCCATTTTATTTAAAAACTGATCAACGTGCCCCTGGATCTGGGACCCCTCGAGCCACGGATTGCCCGGATCCAAGCAGCTCGGCTGCCCCGGGGTGCGACAATACACATATTTGGTATTGCTGAGTTCAGAAATGCCTGGGCTATAAAAATATAAAAGCAATTAATCTGATTAGTACAAGGTGTAGCGAGAAAAAATATTCCAGATGACAAAATGATGGTTTTTGGTCATCGCAACATGGCACTAAAATGCAATAACAGGCGATCAAATCATCATATACAAATATGGTATAATTAAAAACATCAGCTCAAAACGCAAAAAAAAAAGCCGTCACTGAGCCCCAGATACCGAACAATGAGAATGCTACAGGTCTCCGAACATGGAGACAAGGCGCTATTCTTTTTTTGGACAAACTTCTGCTTTTTCTTCACCCTTTAGATAAAAGTAAAAGTATACATGTTTTGTATCTACGAACTCGCACCGGCCTGAGGCATCATAATGCCGGGTCACTTTTACCAAATTGTAAACATGGTGACAGAAAAAAAGCAAAAAAAAACCCCTAAATTGTGGAATTTCACTTTTTAATTACAATTTCTACACTTTTGGAATTTTTCTTCCAATACACTACATGGAAAAATGAAAAGGAAATAAAGTAAAATGGCCATGGCTTGAAGGGGTTAACAAGACCAGAAATGTTCTTACCTCAAAAAATGACGAAAAAAAAATACATTTGGGTTAATAAATGCATCAAAATATGGAACGCTTCACGAATTTGCATGGATGGAAGGTGACATTACATTTGTATAGGGGCACAAAGAGGTAATTTCTACTTTATAGGAGCACAGAGGGCAAACAATACCAATGAATGTGGCTGATAAAAGGGCCATTATTATTGTGTGGGTAAACAAATGGGGACATCACAACAGTATAGGGGGACAAAAGGGGGCACATAGGGTGTAATATAACTGTACAGCCCTAAGAGAAGCACAGTTACTGTGTAGGAACACAAACACAAAGGCGGACCAATGGTAATGGACGGTGGTCAAAGAGGGACATTGTTACTGTATAGGAACACGAAAAGGGGCATGAGTACAGTCTGGAGGACATAAAGTCATATCTAATATATAAAGCTGAATGTGTGTGTGTGTGTGTGTGTGTGTGTGTGTGTGTGTGTGTGTGTGTCCGGGATTGGCATCTGCACCGTCGCAGCTACAGCCACAAAAGTTTGCACACTCACACGTCTGGACCCCAAGAGCGTCATAGGCTATGTTTTGAGGGGAAGTTTTAACGCCGCGCTCTACAGTTATTCAACAAAAAACCTGCCTCCATTAAAGCGAATAGAGCTGGGAGCCACAGTGCAGCCAGAACTTCAGAAGAATGCGCAGACACGCCCTTAAATGGAATGTTGGCGTGTCACAATGCAGCCAGAGAAAGAGACAGACACAGACAGGGAAAGAGGCAGACACAGACAGGGAAAGAGTCAGACATAGACAGGGTAAGACACAGACACAAAGAGACAGATACAGACAAAAAGACAGACTGACAGGGAAAGAGAGACAGGGAAAGAGAGGGAAAGAGAGTGAAAGGTTAAGAGACAGACAGACAGGTAAAGAGACAGACAAAGAGACAGACAGACACAGGGAAACAGACAGAGAGGGAAAGAGACAGACAGGGTAAGAGACAGACAGGGAAAGAGAGGGAAAGAGACAGACAGGGTAAGAGACAGACAAAGACAGGTAAAGAGACAGACAAAGAGACAGACACAGGGAAAGTGACAGAGGGAAAGAGGGAAAGAGACAGACAGGGAAAGAGACAGACAGGGAAAGAGAGGGAAAGAGACAGACAGGGTAAGAGACAGACAAAGACAGGTAAAGAGACAGACAAAGAGACAGACACAGGGAAAGTGACAGAGGGAAAGAGGGAAAGAGACAGACAGGGAAAGAGACAGACAGGGAAAGAGAGGGAAAGAGACAGACAGGGAAAGAGACAGACAGGGAAAGTGACAGAGAGACAGAGACAGACAGAGAAAGAGATAGATAGACAGACAGGGAAAGAGATTGAGACAGACGGAGAAAGAGACAGAGACAGTCAGAGACAGACAGGGAAAGACAGACAGACCAAGACAGAGAGAGAGAGAGACAGAGAGAGATATACAGAGGGGGAGACAGACAGAGAATGGGAGAGAAACAGAGAGACAGTTACTATCCCGGGAAGCGCCGGGTGCTACAGCTAGTATCTGTTAATAAGGGACGTTCCTGACATCACCGTTCATCGGAATTGCTGGTTTTCGCTGTGTGCTGCTTCTCAAACTCTATGGAGCCTTGTTCTGAGCCTCCATAGTCTTTGATCATTGTGCAACGTCTTGGTAAGCGCCGGACTACGTTGGACCTGCGTGGGAACTTTGCTTTTTAATAAATTGGTGAACTAGTGACTGTGTCTTGTTTTTATTTCTCTCTGTTTATGTTTTTCTGGTTTCCATTTGTGGACTATGGCGGATTCCTTGGACTACGGCAGTCCTGCTGCTTTTTTTTTATTTAGTAAAGTGGTGAATGATGGAAAGAGTTGGGGAGTGTTTATTTTAATAAAGTATTTTTTACTTGTGTGTATTTTTTTTATTACTGGGTTAGTAATGGGGGTGTCTGATAGACGCTTCTCCATTACTAATCCCTGGGCTTGATGTCAGCTGACACTACACAGCTGACATCAACCCCAACTACCATTACCCGATTGCCAGTGCACCAGGGACGAGCAGAGGCAAAGCACCAGAATTGGCGCATCTAATGTGATGTGCTACTTCTGGGGTGGCTGTGTGCTGCTATTTTTACTCTGAGAAGGCCCATGGTTATTGGCTCCTACTGCACTATGGCAATCAGGAAGAGCTGAGGAAAAGTGCCAGAATTGGCGCAGCTAATGTGATGCGCCACTTCTGGGGTGGATGCTTGCTGCTATTTTTAGTCTGGGAATGACCATGGTTATTTGCCCCTGCAGCACCAGGGCAATCAGGAAGAGCCAAAGCAAAGTGCTAACATCTATTGTGAGGTGCCACTTCTTGGATAGCTGTGGGACGCTATGTTTAGGCTGGGAAGGGGCCAATAATCATAGGCCATCCAAGCCTGATAATACCAGCCCCCAGCTGTCTGCTTGACCTTTGTAGTTCTCAAAAGTAAAGGGGTCCCTGTTTTTTTCTATTGATTTATTTAATCATAAATAGATGTCCAATAAGCTCCACAGGGTACAATTTTATTATATGTCGGCAGGTTTTGCAATTGAGGTAATACTTTTGGAGTTGATGTTAGCTTTGTAATGTCAGCTGTCATCAAGCCCATGGGGTTAGTATTGGAAAGGCGTCTATTAGACACCCCCATTGCTAACTCAGTAAGTATAAAGAGAAAAAAAACACACCCAAAAATAGTTTATTTGAAAAAAAAACACTCCAAACTCTTTCCTGTTTCACCAATTTATTTAAATAAAAACCCAGGCAGGTCAGATGTAGTCCTGGGAATCTGACGTAGTCCACAAATGGAAATATGAAGGACACAAAAAGAGAGAAAGCATTATTATATGTGGGGGGCTGTGCAGTTATTTGTCTGTTTTGGTATCTGCCTATATCTATATATTTTTTATGTCTAAAGTATTCATTGCTGTATAAAAAAAAACAAAATAGAAAAATGCAGGGGAAAAACAAATGCAAAAACGCGTAAATTTTCCCCGCCAAAAGATGCACCAAACACTTTACATGTGCACAGAGCCTAAAGGGCGCTTTACACGCTGCGGTATCGGTACCGATATCGCTAGCGATCGTACCCACCCCTGTCGGTTGTGCGTCACGGGCAAATCGCTGCCCGTGACGCACAACATCGCTAACACCCGTCACACTACTTACCTGCCCTGCGACGTCGCTGTGGCCGGCGATCCGCCTCCTTTCTAAGGGGCCGGCACACGGCAGCCGTCCAATAGAAGCGGAGGGGCGGAGATGAGCGGGACGTAACATCCCGCCCACCTCCTTCCTTCCGCATTGCCAGCGGAGGCAGGTGAGGAGATGTTTGTCGCTTCTGCGGTGTCACACACCGCGATGTGTGCTGCCGCAGGAAAGACAAGCAACCTCGTTACTCACCAGACAACGATCTTTGGTGTTTGGACGACCTCTCAAAAACCAACGATTTTTACCACTTTTGCGATCGTTGTAGGTCGCTCGTACGTGTTACACGCTGCGATGATGCTAACGACGCCGGATGTGCGTCACAAACACCGTGACCCCGACGATAAATCGTTAGCGATGTCGCAGCGTGTAAAGCACCCTTTACATTGTAATAAAATACATTATATTTACCCCCAAATTTTATCAGTAAAAAGTCAGTTCAGGGTACAAATAAAATAAGCCCTCACACAGCCCCAGATCCCCAAAAATTAAAACTGTTACGGTCCTTGGAAAAAAAAAAACAATTTTTTTTTTTTACTTATTTCAGAATTTTTTTTGACTACTTAAATAAAATAAAACAATCTAGATGTTTGGTCTGTATGAACTCGTACTGACCTGGGGAATGATACCACCAGGTGAGTTTTATTATATAGTGAACATGGTATATAAAAAGCCAAAAAACAATGCGGAATTGCACTTTGTTAGCAATTTCAGTGCACTTGGATTTTTTTTTTACCATTTTCCACTCCTTTCTATGGTAAAATCAATGATGTCAGTGAAAAGGTGAACTTTTCCCCCAAAAAAGAAGCCCTTCTAGAGTATATTTAAGGAAAAGTAAAAAAGTTCTGGCTTTTGGAATAAGGAGAGGAAAATGAAAAAAAACAAACGTTAAAATGGCCATGGCATGAAGGGGTTAACGAGGCAAGAAATGTTTTTTTTTAAGTCAGTGAATGAGGGTGGAAAAAAAAGCTTGTGTTTAGAAATGCGCTTTGGAAAAAGTTGATTGTTTTTTGTATTTTCCATGTCATCATCCATGGCCTGCTGCAGCTGCTGTGCAGGGGCTAATCAATCATATGCTAATCATCTTGTGTGTAGGCTCTGCCACTGAGCATATGTGCTGCCGAAGCTAGCACAAACTGCTAACCGACATGTCCGCTATATATAGTCCTATAAAAGTGAATATTTTAAATTAGGGAGATTTTTTTTTTAATCAGTTAATTCTGAAAGGTTTCATGTAGCACTCTATGAATGTTGCAGTTAAACTGTAAAGAAACTCATCAGGGAAAAAATAAGTAATAATTTGTCAGAAATTAATATGCAAATGAGATCAGTATGCAAATGTGATCGGCGCCGCACAGGATCCTGGGAGAACATGGGGCCTATTTCCTACTGTACAACGGCCATTACTATTGTACAGGGCCACACGGGGGAATTCCTAAGGTACATGGGGCATTACTACTGCACGCACAGGGGGCATTCCAATTTTACAGGGGCTCACAAGAGGCATTACTACTGTACAGGAGGTATTAGTATTGTACAGAGGCTCCTCACAGGGGGCAATACTACTGTACGAGGGGGCATTATTTTTGTACATAGGGGTCACAGTTGGGCAATACTACTGTACAGGGGGGCATTATTACTGTACTGGGGCTCACAGGGGTAATTACTACTGCACAACAGAGCATTACTACTGTACATGGGGTCAAAGGTGGGCATTACTACTGATCTTGGGGGCATTGCTATTGTACAGGGGGCATTACTACTGTGCAGGGGGCATTACTACTGTACAGGGGGCATTGCTACTGTGCAGGGGGCAGAACTACTGTACAGGGGGCATTACTACTGTACATGGGGTCACAAGTGGGCATTACTACTGATCATGGGGCATTACTACTGCACAAGGGGACACTACTGTTGTACAGGGGGCATTACTATTGTGAATGAGGGCATTACTGCTGTACATGGGGGCATTACTAGTGTACAGGAGCTCACAGAGAGTATTGCTACTGTACAATGGGACATTACTGCTGTACAGGGGCATTATAATTGTACAGGGGCTCACAGAGGGCATTATTACTGTACAGGAGGCATTACTCATGTACTGGGGAACACAGGGGGCATTACTACTGTACATCAGGTCATTACTACTGTAGAGGGGCTCATTGATAAGCATTACTTTTGTACATGGGGCTACTAATACTATACAGTGGCTCACAGGGGACAGTCTCTTGTTTTTATTTTCTCTCTGTTTATCTTTTTCAGGTTCCCATTTGTGGACTATGGCGGATTCCTTGGACTACGGCGGTCCTGCTATTTTTTTTTGTTTGTTTTAATAAAGTAGTGAATGATGGAAAGTGTTTATTTTAATAAATCATTTTGTTAATTTGTGTATGTTGTCTTTTTTTTATTACTGGGTTATTAATAGGGGTGCCTGATAGACGCCTCTCCATTACTATCCCATGGGCTTGCTGCCAGCTGACATTACACAGCTGACGTCAACCCCAGCTACCATTACTCCGATTGCCACCGCACCATGGCAATCAGGAAGAGGCGGGCAAAGCGTCAGAATTAGAGCATCTAGTCAGTGGCCCCGTGATGCGATCACGGGGCGCCGTTGTATTTCTATGACAGCTCGGGGTCAGATTATTACTCCTGATGCTGTCATGAATCACTTCCTGTGAGAGTCAACAGAATGCCAGCACTCTCAGGAGACCAGCATTTCTCCTGATCAGTGCGATGCTGCAGCATCGCTCTGAACAGGAAAAGCCATCGCAGTGTACAGTCATAAAGTCCTCTAGGGCAACTAGTAAAATCAGTAAAAAATATTAAAGAAATAAATAATTATGTAAAATATGAAAAAATAAAAGCTAAAGCTCAAATCAAATCCCCTTTTGCCTCATTGAAAGCAAAACAATTAAAAAACTAAAAAACAAAATTGAGACATCCCTGAGGTAACCAGGTGTCACAAAACAAGGTAACATCACTGTAACAGCTCGGGTCCTACATAACTGTGCCAGTCAGTACACACACACCAGGACACATACACTCCAAAACCAGGGCGGGAGACTCCCATAGAACCAGGTGACAGGGCTGGGCACTGTGAGCTAACAGGCAGACAACTGGGTAGGGAGAGATCAGACCTGGGGGGGGAGTGGATGGCCTGGGGAGAGTGGGAGAAGTCAGTTAGCGGGCTGGAGAGACTGAAAGTGAGCAGTCGCAAGGAGGAGAATGAGTTGTCAGTAAAGGTGTCAAGACAAAGGAATCTTGAGACACAGTGAAAAAAGCAAAGACCCCGCCAAGACCTAAGTAGAAACAGCAGCCACTCAGGGGAGAAAGTATCTGGAGAACGAGAGGTCAAGCTCCAGGGACAGTGGAATGCTGTGGGAGTGGAAATCCAGGGCTCCTAGTACTTTGCACGCACGGGGTGCAGATCCGAGAACAGACCGGGACTTCAAGCCGTCTATTAACTCTGCCAGGTGGGTGGGTTTCCAGGACTCATCTGCCACCATTAACATCCGAGGCATAAGCAGCAAAGGGAGGACCGGGACATATTCCCTTAAATAGTCCAAACTGCCTGCGGCAGGACCCAGACACCAGGAGGACCTCCAAGTGCTCCACGCCAGGGAGGACCCACACACACACACACAAGTGCATCGGTGGGCGAGTGGCACCAGGTCAGCTGGCACAGGGACACAGGACTTGGGCGCACCTGGGATCCAGCACCTCCCCAGGTTGCGAACCCAGCTGTAAGTAAAGCGACCAAACTGCACTCCCCTGTCTGGACTGAGGTATTTCACTGCACCTCCACATTAACCCCTACCTACCCCTGAGGAAAAGCCCTGCTCGCGTAGGGCTTCACCATCCACGCTGCCCCATCCATCACCCCCAGGGAAGAACGGCAGCGGTGGCCATGCCATCCCTGGCCGCGCACCGCGTGTGGCGTAGTCGGACTATTTTTATTATTTTTCCCATTTTATTTAAAAACTGATCAACGTGCCCCTGGATCTGGGACCCCTCGAGCCACGGATTGCCCGGATCCAAGCAGCTCGGCTGCCCCGGGGTGCGACAATACACATATTTGGTATTGCTGAGTTCAGAAATGCCTGGGCTATAAAAATATAAAAGCAATTAATCTGATTAGTACAAGGTGTAGCGAGAAAAAATATTCCAGATGACAAAATGATGGTTTTTGGTCATCGCAACATGGCACTAAAATGCAATAACAGGCGATCAAATCATCATATACAAATATGGTATAATTAAAAACATCAGCTCAAAACGCAAAAAAAAAAGCCGTCACTGAGCCCCAGATACCGAACAATGAGAATGCTACAGGTCTCCGAACATGGAGACAAGGCGCTATTCTTTTTTTGGACAAACTTCTGCTTTTTCTTCACCCTTTAGATAAAAGTAAAAGTATACATGTTTTGTATCTACGAACTCGCACCGGCCTGAGGCATCATAATGCCGGGTCACTTTTACCAAATTGTAAACATGGTGACAGAAAAAAAGCAAAAAAAAACCCCTAAATTGTGGAATTTCACTTTTTAATTACAATTTCTACACTTTTGGAATTTTTCTTCCAATACACTACATGGAAAAATGAAAAGGAAATAAAGTAAAATGGCCATGGCTTGAAGGGGTTAACAAGACCAGAAATGTTCTTACCTCAAAAAATGACGAAAAAAAAATACATTTGGGTTAATAAATGCATCAAAATATGGAACGCTTCACGAATTTGCATGGATGGAAGGTGACATTACATTTGTATAGGGGCACAAAGAGGTAATTTCTACTTTATAGGAGCACAGAGGGCAAACAATACCAATGAATGTGGCTGATAAAAGGGCCATTATTATTGTGTGGGTAAACAAATGGGGACATCACAACAGTATAGGGGGACAAAAGGGGGCACATAGGGTGTAATATAACTGTACAGCCCTAAGAGAAGCACAGTTACTGTGTAGGAACACAAACACAAAGGCGGACCAATGGTAATGGACGGTGGTCAAAGAGGGACATTGTTACTGTATAGGAACACGAAAAGGGGCATGAGTACAGTCTGGAGGACATAAAGTCATATCTAATATATAAAGCTGAATGTGTGTGTGTGTGTGTGTGTGTGTGTGTGTGTGTGTCCGGGATTGGCATCTGCACCGTCGCAGCTACAGCCACAAAAGTTTGCACACTCACACGTCTGGACCCCAAGAGCGTCATAGGCTATGTTTTGAGGGGAAGTTTTAACGCCGCGCTTTACAGTTATTCAACAAAAAACCTGCCTCCATTAAAGCGAATAGAGCTGGGAGCCACAGTGCAGCCAGAACTTCAGAAGAATGCGCAGACACGCCCTTAAATGGAATGTTGGCGTGTCACAATGCAGCCAGAGAAAGAGACAGACACAGACAGGGAAAGAGGCAGACACAGACAGGGAAAGAGTCAGACATAGACAGGGTAAGACACAGACACAAAGAGACAGATACAGACAAAAAGACAGACTGACAGGGAAAGAGAGACAGGGAAAGAGAGGGAAAGAGAGTGAAAGGTTAAGAGACAGACAGACAGGTAAAGAGACAGACAAAGAGACAGACAGACACAGGGAAACAGACAGAGAGGGAAAGAGACAGACAGGGTAAGAGACAGACAGGGAAAGAGAGGGAAAGAGACAGACAGGGTAAGAGACAGACAAAGACAGGTAAAGAGACAGACAAAGAGACAGACACAGGGAAAGTGACAGAGGGAAAGAGGGAAAGAGACAGACAGGGAAAGAGACAGACAGGGAAAGAGAGGGAAAGAGACAGACAGGGTAAGAGACAGACAAAGACAGGTAAAGAGACAGACAAAGAGACAGACACAGGGAAAGTGACAGAGGGAAAGAGGGAAAGAGACAGACAGGGAAAGAGACAGACAGGGAAAGAGAGGGAAAGAGACAGACAGGGAAAGAGACAGACAGGGAAAGTGACAGAGAGACAGAGACAGACAGAGAAAGAGATAGATAGACAGACAGGGAAAGAGATTGAGACAGACGGAGAAAGAGACAGAGACAGTCAGAGACAGACAGGGAAAGACAGACAGACCAAGACAGAGAGAGAGAGAGACAGAGAGAGATATACAGAGGGGGAGACAGACAGAGAATGGGAGAGAAACAGAGAGACAGTTACTATCCCGGGAAGCGCCGGGTGCTACAGCTAGTATCTGTTAATAAGGGACGTTCCTGACATCACCGTTCATCGGAATTGCTGGTTTTCGCTGTGTGCTGCTTCTCAAACTCTATGGAGCCTTGTTCTGAGCCTCCATAGTCTTTGATCATTGTGCAACGTCTTGGTAAGCGCCGGACTACGTTGGACCTGCGTGGGAACTTTGCTTTTTAATAAATTGGTGAACTAGTGACTGTGTCTTGTTTTTATTTCTCTCTGTTTATGTTTTTCTGGTTTCCATTTGTGGACTATGGCGGATTCCTTGGACTACGGCAGTCCTGCTGCTTTTTTTTTATTTAGTAAAGTGGTGAATGATGGAAAGAGTTGGGGAGTGTTTATTTTAATAAAGTATTTTTTACTTGTGTGTATTTTTTTTATTACTGGGTTAGTAATGGGGGTGTCTGATAGACGCTTCTCCATTACTAATCCCTGGGCTTGATGTCAGCTGACACTACACAGCTGACATCAACCCCAACTACCATTACCCGATTGCCAGTGCACCAGGGACGAGCAGAGGCAAAGCACCAGAATTGGCGCATCTAATGTGATGTGCTACTTCTGGGGTGGCTGTGTGCTGCTATTTTTACTCTGAGAAGGCCCATGGTTATTGGCTCCTACTGCACTATGGCAATCAGGAAGAGCTGAGGAAAAGTGCCAGAATTGGCGCAGCTAATGTGATGCGCCACTTCTGGGGTGGATGCTTGCTGCTATTTTTAGTCTGGGAATGACCATGGTTATTTGCCCCTGCAGCACCAGGGCAATCAGGAAGAGCCAAAGCAAAGTGCTAACATCTATTGTGAGGTGCCACTTCTTGGATAGCTGTGGGACGCTATGTTTAGGCTGGGAAGGGGCCAATAATCATAGGCCATCCAAGCCTGATAATACCAGCCCCCAGCTGTCTGCTTGACCTTTGTAGTTCTCAAAAGTAAAGGGGTCCCTGTTTTTTTCTATTGATTTATTTAATCATAAATAGATGTCCAATAAGCTCCACAGGGTACAATTTTATTATATGTCGGCAGGTTTTGCAATTGAGGTAATACTTTTGGAGTTGATGTTAGCTTTGTAATGTCAGCTGTCATCAAGCCCATGGGGTTAGTATTGGAAAGGCGTCTATTAGACACCCCCATTGCTAACTCAGTAAGTATAAAGAGAAAAAAAACACACCCAAAAATAGTTTATTTGAAAAAAAAACACTCCAAACTCTTTCCTGTTTCACCAATTTATTTAAATAAAAACCCAGGCAGGTCAGATGTAGTCCTGGGAATCTGACGTAGTCCACAAATGGAAATATGAAGGACACAAAAAGAGAGAAAGCATTATTATATGTGGGGGGCTGTGCAGTTATTTGTCTGTTTTGGTATCTGCCTATATCTATATATTTTTTATGTCTAAAGTATTCATTGCTGTATAAAAAAAAACAAAATAGAAAAATGCAGGGGAAAAACAAATGCAAAAACGCGTAAATTTTCCCCGCCAAAAGATGCACCAAACACTTTACATGTGCACAGAGCCTAAAGGGGGCTTTACACGCTGCGGTATCGGTACCGATATCGCTAGCGATCGTACCCACCCCTGTCGGTTGTGCGTCACGGGCAAATCGCTGCCCGTGACGCACAACATCGCTAACACCCGTCACACTACTTACCTGCCCTGCGACGTCGCTGTGGCCGGCGATCCGCCTCCTTTCTAAGGGGCCGGCACACGGCAGCCGTCCAATAGAAGCGGAGGGGCGGAGATGAGCGGGACGTAACATCCCGCCCACCTCCTTCCTTCCGCATTGCCAGCGGAGGCAGGTGAGGAGATGTTTGTCGCTTCTGCGGTGTCACACACCGCGATGTGTGCTGCCGCAGGAAAGACAAGCAACCTCGTTACTCACCAGACAACGATCTTTGGTGTTTGGACGACCTCTCAAAAACCAACCATTTTTACCACTTTTGCGATCGTTGTAGGTCGCTCGTACGTGTTACACGCTGCGATGATGCTAACGACGCCGGATGTGCGTCACAAACACCGTGACCCCGACGATAAATCGTTAGCGATGTCGCAGCGTGTAAAGCACCCTTTACATTGTAATAAAATACATTATATTTACCCCCAAATTTTATCAGTAAAAAGTCAGTTCAGGGTACAAATAAAATAAGCCCTCACACAGCCCCAGATCCCCAAAAATTAAAACTGTTACGGTCCTTGGAAAAAAAAAAACAATTTTTTTTTTTTACTTATTTCAGAATTTTTTTTGACTACTTAAATAAAATAAAACAATCTAGATGTTTGGTCTGTATGAACTCGTACTGACCTGGGGAATGATACCACCAGGTGAGTTTTATTATATAGTGAACATGGTATATAAAAAGCCAAAAAACAATGCGGAATTGCACTTTGTTAGCAATTTCAGTGCACTTGGATTTTTTTTTTACCATTTTCCACTCCTTTCTATGGTAAAATCAATGATGTCAGTGAAAAGGTGAACTTTTCCCCCAAAAAAGAAGCCCTTCTAGAGTATATTTAAGGAAAAGTAAAAAAGTTCTGGCTTTTGGAATAAGGAGAGGAAAATGAAAAAAAACAAACGTTAAAATGGCCATGGCATGAAGGGGTTAACGAGGCAAGAAATGTTTTTTTTTAAGTCAGTGAATGAGGGTGGAAAAAAAAGCTTGTGTTTAGAAATGCGCTTTGGAAAAAGTTGATTGTTTTTTGTATTTTCCATGTCATCATCCATGGCCTGCTGCAGCTGCTGTGCAGGGGCTAATCAATCATATGCTAATCATCTTGTGTGTAGGCTCTGCCACTGAGCATATGTGCTGCCGAAGCTAGCACAAACTGCTAACCGACATGTCCGCTATATATAGTCCTATAAAAGTGAATATTTTAAATTAGGGAGATTTTTTTTTTTAATCAGTTAATTCTGAAAGGTTTCATGTAGCACTCTATGAATGTTGCAGTTAAACTGTAAAGAAACTCATCAGGGAAAAAATAAGTAATAATTTGTCAGAAATTAATATGCAAATGAGATCAGTATGCAAATGTGATCGGCGCCGCACAGGATCCTGGGAGAACATGGGGCCTATTTCCTACTGTACAACGGCCATTACTATTGTACAGGGCCACACGGGGGAATTCCTAAGGTACATGGGGCATTACTACTGCACGCACAGGGGGCATTCCAATTTTACAGGGGCTCACAAGAGGCATTACTACTGTACAGGAGGTATTAGTATTGTACAGAGGCTCCTCACAGGGGGCAATACTACTGTACGAGGGGGCATTATTTTTGTACATAGGGGTCACAGTTGGGCAATACTACTGTACAGGGGGGCATTATTACTGTACTGGGGCTCACAGGGGTAATTACTACTGCACAACAGAGCATTACTACTGTACATGGGGTCAAAGGTGGGCATTACTACTGATCTTGGGGGCATTGCTATTGTACAGGGGGCATTACTACTGTGCAGGGGGCATTACTACTGTACAGGGGGCATTGCTACTGTGCAGGGGGCAGAACTACTGTACAGGGGGCATTACTACTGTACATGGGGTCACAAGTGGGCATTACTACTGATCATGGGGCATTACTACTGCACAAGGGGACACTACTGTTGTACAGGGGGCATTACTATTGTGAATGAGGGCATTACTGCTGTACATGGGGGCATTACTAGTGTACAGGAGCTCACAGAGAGTATTGCTACTGTACAATGGGACATTACTGCTGTACAGGGGCATTATAATTGTACAGGGGCTCACAGAGGGCATTATTACTGTACAGGAGGCATTACTCATGTACTGGGGAACACAGGGGGCATTACTACTGTACATCAGGTCATTACTACTGTAGAGGGGCTCATTGATAAGCATTACTTTTGTACATGGGGCTACTAATACTATACAGTGGCTCACAGGGGACAGTCTCTTGTTTTTATTTTCTCTCTGTTTATCTTTTTCAGGTTCCCATTTGTGGACTATGGCGGATTCCTTGGACTACGGCGGTCCTGCTATTTTTTTTTGTTTGTTTTAATAAAGTAGTGAATGATGGAAAGTGTTTATTTTAATAAATCATTTTGTTAATTTGTGTATGTTGTCTTTTTTTTATTACTGGGTTATTAATAGGGGTGCCTGATAGACGCCTCTCCATTACTATCCCATGGGCTTGCTGCCAGCTGACATTACACAGCTGACGTCAACCCCAGCTACCATTACTCCGATTGCCACCGCACCATGGCAATCAGGAAGAGGCGGGCAAAGCGTCAGAATTAGAGCATCTAGTCAGTGGCCCCGTGATGCGATCACGGGGCGCCGTTGTATTTCTATGACAGCTCGGGGTCAGATTATTACTCCTGATGCTGTCATGAATCACTTCCTGTGAGAGTCAACAGAATGCCAGCACTCTCAGGAGACCAGCATTTCTCCTGATCAGTGCGATGCTGCAGCATCGCTCTGAACAGGAAAAGCCATCGCAGTGTACAGTCATAAAGTCCTCTAGGGCAACTAGTAAAATCAGTAAAAAATATTAAAGAAATAAATAATTATGTAAAATATGAAAAAATAAAAGCTAAAGCTCAAATCAAATCCCCTTTTGCCTCATTGAAAGCAAAACAATTAAAAAACTAAAAAACAAAATTGAGACATCCCTGAGGTAACCAGGTGTCACAAAACAAGGTAACATCACTGTAACAGCTCGGGTCCTACATAACTGTGCCAGTCAGTACACACACACCAGGACACATACACTCCAAAACCAGGGCGGGAGACTCCCATAGAACCAGGTGACAGGGCTGGGCACTGTGAGCTAACAGGCAGACAACTGGGTAGGGAGAGATCAGACCTGGGGGGGGAGTGGATGGCCTGGGGAGAGTGGGAGAAGTCAGTTAGCGGGCTGGAGAGACTGAAAGTGAGCAGTCGCAAGGAGGAGAATGAGTTGTCAGTAAAGGTGTCAAGACAAAGGAATCTTGAGACACAGTGAAAAAAGCAAAGACCCCGCCAAGACCTAAGTAGAAACAGCAGCCACTCAGGGGAGAAAGTATCTGGAGAACGAGAGGTCAAGCTCCAGGGACAGTGGAATGCTGTGGGAGTGGAAATCCAGGGCTCCTAGTACTTTGCACGCACGGGGTGCAGATCCGAGAACAGACCGGGACTTCAAGCCGTCTATTAACTCTGCCAGGTGGGTGGGTTTCCAGGACTCATCTGCCACCATTAACATCCGAGGCATAAGCAGCAAAGGGAGGACCGGGACATATTCCCTTAAATAGTCCAAACTGCCTGCGGCAGGACCCAGACACCAGGAGGACCTCCAAGTGCTCCACGCCAGGGAGGACCCACACACACACACACAAGTGCATCGGTGGGCGAGTGGCACCAGGTCAGCTGGCACAGGGACACAGGACTTGGGCGCACCTGGGATCCAGCACCTCCCCAGGTTGCGAACCCAGCTGTAAGTAAAGCGACCAAACTGCACTCCCCTGTCTGGACTGAGGTATTTCACTGCACCTCCACATTAACCCCTACCTACCCCTGAGGAAAAGCCCTGCTCGCGTAGGGCTTCACCATCCACGCTGCCCCATCCATCACCCCCAGGGAAGAACGGCAGCGGTGGCCATGCCATCCCTGGCCGCGCACCGCGTGTGGCGTAGTCGGACTATTTTTATTATTTTTCCCATTTTATTTAAAAACTGATCAACGTGCCCCTGGATCTGGGACCCCTCGAGCCACGGATTGCCCGGATCCAAGCAGCTCGGCTGCCCCGGGGTGCGACAATACACATATTTGGTATTGCTGAGTTCAGAAATGCCTAGGCTATAAAAATATAAAAGCAATTAATCTGATTAGTACAAGGTGTAGCGAGAAAAAATATTCCAGATGACAAAATGATGGTTTTTGGTCATCGCAACATGGCACTAAAATGCAATAACAGGCGATCAAATCATCATATACAAATATGGTATAATTAAAAACATCAGCTCAAAACGCAAAAAAAAAAGCCGTCACTGAGCCCCAGATACCGAACAATGAGAATGCTACAGGTCTCCGAACATGGAGACAAGGCGCTATTCTTTTTTTGGACAAACTTCTGCTTTTTCTTCACCCTTTAGATAAAAGTAAAAGTATACATGTTTTGTATCTACGAACTCGCACCGGCCTGAGGCATCATAATGCCGGGTCACTTTTACCAAATTGTAAACATGGTGACAGAAAAAAAGCAAAAAAACCCCCCTAAATTGTGGAATTTCACTTTTTAATTACAATTTCTACACTTTTGGAATTTTTCTTCCAATACACTACATGGAAAAATGAAAAGGAAATAAAGTAAAATGGCCATGGCTTGAAGGGGTTAACAAGACCAGAAATGTTCTTACCTCAAAAAATGACGAAAAAAAAATACATTTGGGTTAATAAATGCATCAAAATATGGAACGCTTCACGAATTTGCATGGATGGAAGGTGACATTACATTTGTATAGGGGCACAAAGAGGTAATTTCTACTTTATAGGAGCACAGAGGGCAAACAATACCAATGAATGTGGCTGATAAAAGGGCCATTATTATTGTGTGGGTAAACAAATGGGGACATCACAACAGTATAGGGGGACAAAAGGGGGCACATAGGGTGTAATATAACTGTACAGCCCTAAGAGAAGCACAGTTACTGTGTAGGAACACAAACACAAAGGCGGACCAATGGTAATGGACGGTGGTCAAAGAGGGACATTGTTACTGTATAGGAACACGAAAAGGGGCATGAGTACAGTCTGGAGGACATAAAGTCATATCTAATATATAAAGCTGAATGTGTGTGTGTGTGTGTGTGTGTGTGTGTGTGTGTGTGTGTGTGTGTCCGGGATTGGCATCTGCACCGTCGCAGCTACAGCCACAAAAGTTTGCACACTCACACGTCTGGACCCCAAGAGCGTCATAGGCTATGTTTTGAGGGGAAGTTTTAACGCCGCGCTCTACAGTTATTCAACAAAAAACCTGCCTCCATTAAAGCGAATAGAGCTGGGAGCCACAGTGCAGCCAGAACTTCAGAAGAATGCGCAGACACGCCCTTAAATGGAATGTTGGCGTGTCACAATGCAGCCAGAGAAAGAGACAGACACAGACAGGGAAAGAGGCAGACACAGACAGGGAAAGAGTCAGACATAGACAGGGTAAGACACAGACACAAAGAGACAGATACAGACAAAAAGACAGACTGACAGGGAAAGAGAGACAGGGAAAGAGAAGGAAAGAGAGTGAAAGGTTAAGAGACAGACAGACAGGTAAAGAGACAGACAAAGAGACAGACAGACACAGGGAAACAGACAGAGAGGGAAAGAGACAGACAGGGTAAGAGACAGACAGGGAAAGAGAGGGAAAGAGACAGACAGGGTAAGAGACAGACAAAGACAGGTAAAGAGACAGACAAAGAGACAGACACAGGGAAAGTGACAGAGGGAAAGAGGGAAAGAGACAGACAGGGAAAGAGACAGACAGGGAAAGAGAGGGAAAGAGACAGACAGGGTAAGAGACAGACAAAGACAGGTAAAGAGACAGACAAAGAGACAGACACAGGGAAAGTGACAGAGGGAAAGAGGGAAAGAGACAGACAGGGAAAGAGACAGACAGGGAAAGAGAGGGAAAGAGACAGACAGGGAAAGAGACAGACAGGGAAAGTGACAGAGAGACAGAGACAGACAGAGAAAGAGATAGATAGACAGACAGGGAAAGAGATTGAGACAGACGGAGAAAGAGACAGAGACAGTCAGAGACAGACAGGGAAAGACAGACAGACCAAGACAGAGAGAGAGAGAGACAGAGAGAGATATACAGAGGGGGAGACAGACAGAGAATGGGAGAGAAACAGAGAGACAGTTACTATCCCGGGAAGCGCCGGGTGCTACAGCTAGTATCTGTTAATAAGGGACGTTCCTGACATCACCGTTCATCGGAATTGCTGGTTTTCGCTGTGTGCTGCTTCTCAAACTCTATGGAGCCTTGTTCTGAGCCTCCATAGTCTTTGATCATTGTGCAACGTCTTGGTAAGCGCCGGACTACGTTGGACCTGCGTGGGAACTTTGCTTTTTAATAAATTGGTGAACTAGTGACTGTGTCTTGTTTTTATTTCTCTCTGTTTATGTTTTTCTGGTTTCCATTTGTGGACTATGGCGGATTCCTTGGACTACGGCAGTCCTGCTGCTTTTTTTTTATTTAGTAAAGTGGTGAATGATGGAAAGAGTTGGGGAGTGTTTATTTTAATAAAGTATTTTTTACTTGTGTGTATTTTTTTTATTACTGGGTTAGTAATGGGGGTGTCTGATAGACGCTTCTCCATTACTAATCCCTGGGCTTGATGTCAGCTGACACTACACAGCTGACATCAACCCCAACTACCATTACCCGATTGCCAGTGCACCAGGGACGAGCAGAGGCAAAGCACCAGAATTGGCGCATCTAATGTGATGTGCTACTTCTGGGGTGGCTGTGTGCTGCTATTTTTACTCTGAGAAGGCCCATGGTTATTGGCTCCTACTGCACTATGGCAATCAGGAAGAGCTGAGGAAAAGTGCCAGAATTGGCGCAGCTAATGTGATGCGCCACTTCTGGGGTGGATGCTTGCTGCTATTTTTAGTCTGGGAATGACCATGGTTATTTGCCCCTGCAGCACCAGGGCAATCAGGAAGAGCCAAAGCAAAGTGCTAACATCTATTGTGAGGTGCCACTTCTTGGATAGCTGTGGGACGCTATGTTTAGGCTGGGAAGGGGCCAATAATCATAGGCCATCCAAGCCTGATAATACCAGCCCCCAGCTGTCTGCTTGACCTTTGTAGTTCTCAAAAGTAAAGGGGTCCCTGTTTTTTTCTATTGATTTATTTAATCATAAATAGATGTCCAATAAGCTCCACAGGGTACAATTTTATTATATGTCGGCAGGTTTTGCAATTGAGGTAATACTTTTGGAGTTGATGTTAGCTTTGTAATGTCAGCTGTCATCAAGCCCATGGGGTTAGTATTGGAAAGGCGTCTATTAGACACCCCCATTGCTAACTCAGTAAGTATAAAGAGAAAAAAAACACACCCAAAAATAGTTTATTTGAAAAAAAAACACTCCAAACTCTTTCCTGTTTCACCAATTTATTTAAATAAAAACCCAGGCAGGTCAGATGTAGTCCTGGGAATCTGACGTAGTCCACAAATGGAAATATGAAGGACACAAAAAGAGAGAAAGCATTATTATATGTGGGGGGCTGTGCAGTTATTTGTCTGTTTTGGTATCTGCCTATATCTATATATTTTTTATGTCTAAAGTATTCATTGCTGTATAAAAAAAAACAAAATAGAAAAATGCAGGGGAAAAACAAATGCAAAAACGCGTAAATTTTCCCCGCCAAAAGATGCACCAAACACTTTACATGTGCACAGAGCCTAAAGGGGGCTTTACACGCTGCGGTATCGGTACCGATATCGCTAGCGATCGTACCCACCCCTGTCGGTTGTGCGTCACGGGCAAATCGCTGCCCGTGACGCACAACATCGCTAACACCCGTCACACTACTTACCTGCCCTGCGACGTCGCTGTGGCCGGCGATCCGCCTCCTTTCTAAGGGGCCGGCACACGGCAGCCGTCCAATAGAAGCGGAGGGGCGGAGATGAGCGGGACGTAACATCCCGCCCACCTCCTTCCTTCCGCATTGCCAGCGGAGGCAGGTGAGGAGATGTTTGTCGCTTCTGCGGTGTCACACACCGCGATGTGTGCTGCCGCAGGAAAGACAAGCAACCTCGTTACTCACCAGACAACGATCTTTGGTGTTTGGACGACCTCTCAAAAACCAACGATTTTTACCACTTTTGCGATCGTTGTAGGTCGCTCGTACGTGTTACACGCTGCGATGATGCTAACGACGCCGGATGTGCGTCACAAACACCGTGACCCCGACGATAAATCGTTAGCGATGTCGCAGCGTGTAAAGCACCCTTTACATTGTAATAAAATACATTATATTTACCCCCAAATTTTATCAGTAAAAAGTCAGTTCAGGGTACAAATAAAATAAGCCCTCACACAGCCCCAGATCCCCAAAAATTAAAACTGTTACGGTCCTTGGAAAAAAAAAAACAATTTTTTTTTTTTACTTATTTCAGAATTTTTTTTGACTACTTAAATAAAATAAAACAATCTAGATGTTTGGTCTGTATGAACTCGTACTGACCTGGGGAATGATACCACCAGGTGAGTTTTATTATATAGTGAACATGGTATATAAAAAGCCAAAAAACAATGCGGAATTGCACTTTGTTAGCAATTTCAGTGCACTTGGATTTTTTTTTTACCATTTTCCACTCCTTTCTATGGTAAAATCAATGATGTCAGTGAAAAGGTGAACTTTTCCCCCAAAAAAGAAGCCCTTCTAGAGTATATTTAAGGAAAAGTAAAAAAGTTCTGGCTTTTGGAATAAGGAGAGGAAAATGAAAAAAAACAAACGTTAAAATGGCCATGGCATGAAGGGGTTAACGAGGCAAGAAATGTTTTTTTTTAAGTCAGTGAATGAGGGTGGAAAAAAAAGCTTGTGTTTAGAAATGCGCTTTGGAAAAAGTTGATTGTTTTTTGTATTTTCCATGTCATCATCCATGGCCTGCTGCAGCTGCTGTGCAGGGGCTAATCAATCATATGCTAATCATCTTGTGTGTAGGCTCTGCCACTGAGCATATGTGCTGCCGAAGCTAGCACAAACTGCTAACCGACATGTCCGCTATATATAGTCCTATAAAAGTGAATATTTTAAATTAGGGAGATTTTTTTTTTAATCAGTTAATTCTGAAAGGTTTCATGTAGCACTCTATGAATGTTGCAGTTAAACTGTAAAGAAACTCATCAGGGAAAAAATAAGTAATAATTTGTCAGAAATTAATATGCAAATGAGATCAGTATGCAAATGTGATCGGCGCCGCACAGGATCCTGGGAGAACATGGGGCCTATTTCCTACTGTACAACGGCCATTACTATTGTACAGGGCCACACGGGGGAATTCCTAAGGTACATGGGGCATTACTACTGCACGCACAGGGGGCATTCCAATTTTACAGGGGCTCACAAGAGGCATTACTACTGTACAGGAGGTATTAGTATTGTACAGAGGCTCCTCACAGGGGGCAATACTACTGTACGAGGGGGCATTATTTTTGTACATAGGGGTCACAGTTGGGCAATACTACTGTACAGGGGGGCATTATTACTGTACTGGGGCTCACAGGGGTAATTACTACTGCACAACAGAGCATTACTACTGTACATGGGGTCAAAGGTGGGCATTACTACTGATCTTGGGGGCATTGCTATTGTACAGGGGGCATTACTACTGTGCAGGGGGCATTACTACTGTACAGGGGGCATTGCTACTGTGCAGGGGGCAGAACTACTGTACAGGGGGCATTACTACTGTACATGGGGTCACAAGTGGGCATTACTACTGATCATGGGGCATTACTACTGCACAAGGGGACACTACTGTTGTACAGGGGGCATTACTATTGTGAATGAGGGCATTACTGCTGTACATGGGGGCATTACTAGTGTACAGGAGCTCACAGAGAGTATTGCTACTGTACAATGGGACATTACTGCTGTACAGGGGCATTATAATTGTACAGGGGCTCACAGAGGGCATTATTACTGTACAGGAGGCATTACTCATGTACTGGGGAACACAGGGGGCATTACTACTGTACATCAGGTCATTACTACTGTAGAGGGGCTCATTGATAAGCATTACTTTTGTACATGGGGCTACTAATACTATACAGTGGCTCACAGGGGACAGTCTCTTGTTTTTATTTTCTCTCTGTTTATCTTTTTCAGGTTCCCATTTGTGGACTATGGCGGATTCCTTGGACTACGGCGGTCCTGCTATTTTTTTTTGTTTGTTTTAATAAAGTAGTGAATGATGGAAAGTGTTTATTTTAATAAATCATTTTGTTAATTTGTGTATGTTGTCTTTTTTTTATTACTGGGTTATTAATAGGGGTGCCTGATAGACGCCTCTCCATTACTATCCCATGGGCTTGCTGCCAGCTGACATTACACAGCTGACGTCAACCCCAGCTACCATTACTCCGATTGCCACCGCACCATGGCAATCAGGAAGAGGCGGGCAAAGCGTCAGAATTAGAGCATCTAGTCAGTGGCCCCGTGATGCGATCACGGGGCGCCGTTGTATTTCTATGACAGCTCGGGGTCAGATTATTACTCCTGATGCTGTCATGAATCACTTCCTGTGAGAGTCAACAGAATGCCAGCACTCTCAGGAGACCAGCATTTCTCCTGATCAGTGCGATGCTGCAGCATCGCTCTGAACAGGAAAAGCCATCGCAGTGTACAGTCATAAAGTCCTCTAGGGCAACTAGTAAAATCAGTAAAAAATATTAAAGAAATAAATAATTATGTAAAATATGAAAAAATAAAAGCTAAAGCTCAAATCAAATCCCCTTTTGCCTCATTGAAAGCAAAACAATTAAAAAACTAAAAAACAAAATTGAGACATCCCTGAGGTAACCAGGTGTCACAAAACAAGGTAACATCACTGTAACAGCTCGGGTCCTACATAACTGTGCCAGTCAGTACACACACACCAGGACACATACACTCCAAAACCAGGGCGGGAGACTCCCATAGAACCAGGTGACAGGGCTGGGCACTGTGAGCTAACAGGCAGACAACTGGGTAGGGAGAGATCAGACCTGGGGGGGGAGTGGATGGCCTGGGGAGAGTGGGAGAAGTCAGTTAGCGGGCTGGAGAGACTGAAAGTGAGCAGTCGCAAGGAGGAGAATGAGTTGTCAGTAAAGGTGTCAAGACAAAGGAATCTTGAGACACAGTGAAAAAAGCAAAGACCCCGCCAAGACCTAAGTAGAAACAGCAGCCACTCAGGGGAGAAAGTATCTGGAGAACGAGAGGTCAAGCTCCAGGGACAGTGGAATGCTGTGGGAGTGGAAATCCAGGGCTCCTAGTACTTTGCACGCACGGGGTGCAGATCCGAGAACAGACCGGGACTTCAAGCCGTCTATTAACTCTGCCAGGTGGGTGGGTTTCCAGGACTCATCTGCCACCATTAACATCCGAGGCATAAGCAGCAAAGGGAGGACCGGGACATATTCCCTTAAATAGTCCAAACTGCCTGCGGCAGGACCCAGACACCAGGAGGACCTCCAAGTGCTCCACGCCAGGGAGGACCCACACACACACACACAAGTGCATCGGTGGGCGAGTGGCACCAGGTCAGCTGGCACAGGGACACAGGACTTGGGCGCACCTGGGATCCAGCACCTCCCCAGGTTGCGAACCCAGCTGTAAGTAAAGCGACCAAACTGCACTCCCCTGTCTGGACTGAGGTATTTCACTGCACCTCCACATTAACCCCTACCTACCCCTGAGGAAAAGCCCTGCTCGCGTAGGGCTTCACCATCCACGCTGCCCCATCCATCACCCCCAGGGAAGAACGGCAGCGGTGGCCATGCCATCCCTGGCCGCGCACCGCGTGTGGCGTAGTCGGACTATTTTTATTATTTTTCCCATTTTATTTAAAAACTGATCAACGTGCCCCTGGATCTGGGACCCCTCGAGCCACGGATTGCCCGGATCCAAGCAGCTCGGCTGCCCCGGGGTGCGACAATACACATATTTGGTATTGCTGAGTTCAGAAATGCCTGGGCTATAAAAATATAAAAGCAATTAATCTGATTAGTACAAGGTGTAGCGAGAAAAAATATTCCAGATGACAAAATGATGGTTTTTGGTCATCGCAACATGGCACTAAAATGCAATAACAGGCGATCAAATCATCATATACAAATATGGTATAATTAAAAACATCAGCTCAAAACGCAAAAAAAAAAGCCGTCACTGAGCCCCAGATACCGAACAATGAGAATGCTACAGGTCTCCGAACATGGAGACAAGGCGCTATTCTTTTTTTGGACAAACTTCTGCTTTTTCTTCACCCTTTAGATAAAAGTAAAAGTATACATGTTTTGTATCTACGAACTCGCACCGGCCTGAGGCATCATAATGCCGGGTCACTTTTACCAAATTGTAAACATGGTGACAGAAAAAAAGCAAAAAAACCCCCCTAAATTGTGGAATTTCACTTTTTAATTACAATTTCTACACTTTTGGAATTTTTCTTCCAATACACTACATGGAAAAATGAAAAGGAAATAAAGTAAAATGGCCATGGCTTGAAGGGGTTAACAAGACCAGAAATGTTCTTACCTCAAAAAATGACGAAAAAAAAATACATTTGGGTTAATAAATGCATCAAAATATGGAACGCTTCACGAATTTGCATGGATGGAAGGTGACATTACATTTGTATAGGGGCACAAAGAGGTAATTTCTACTTTATAGGAGCACAGAGGGCAAACAATACCAATGAATGTGGCTGATAAAAGGGCCATTATTATTGTGTGGGTAAACAAATGGGGACATCACAACAGTATAGGGGGACAAAAGGGGGCACATAGGGTGTAATATAACTGTACAGCCCTAAGAGAAGCACAGTTACTGTGTAGGAACACAAACACAAAGGCGGACCAATGGTAATGGACGGTGGTCAAAGAGGGACATTGTTACTGTATAGGAACACGAAAAGGGGCATGAGTACAGTCTGGAGGACATAAAGTCATATCTAATATATAAAGCTGAATGTGTGTGTGTGTGTGTGTGTGTGTGTGTGTGTGTGTGTGTGTGTGTCCGGGATTGGCATCTGCACCGTCGCAGCTACAGCCACAAAAGTTTGCACACTCACACGTCTGGACCCCAAGAGCGTCATAGGCTATGTTTTGAGGGGAAGTTTTAACGCCGCGCTCTACAGTTATTCAACAAAAAACCTGCCTCCATTAAAGCGAATAGAGCTGGGAGCCACAGTGCAGCCAGAACTTCAGAAGAATGCGCAGACACGCCCTTAAATGGAATGTTGGCGTGTCACAATGCAGCCAGAGAAAGAGACAGACACAGACAGGGAAAGAGGCAGACACAGACAGGGAAAGAGTCAGACATAGACAGGGTAAGACACAGACACAAAGAGACAGATACAGACAAAAAGACAGACTGACAGGGAAAGAGAGACAGGGAAAGAGAGGGAAAGAGAGTGAAAGGTTAAGAGACAGACAGACAGGTAAAGAGACAGACAAAGAGACAGACAGACACAGGGAAACAGACAGAGAGGGAAAGAGACAGACAGGGTAAGAGACAGACAGGGAAAGAGAGGGAAAGAGACAGACAGGGTAAGAGACAGACAAAGACAGGTAAAGAGACAGACAAAGAGACAGACACAGGGAAAGTGACAGAGGGAAAGAGGGAAAGAGACAGACAGGGAAAGAGACAGACAGGGAAAGAGAGGGAAAGAGACAGACAGGGTAAGAGACAGACAAAGACAGGTAAAGAGACAGACAAAGAGACAGACACAGGGAAAGTGACAGAGGGAAAGAGGGAAAGAGACAGACAGGGAAAGAGACAGACAGGGAAAGAGAGGGAAAGAGACAGACAGGGAAAGAGACAGACAGGGAAAGTGACAGAGAGACAGAGACAGACAGAGAAAGAGATAGATAGACAGACAGGGAAAGAGATTGAGACAGACGGAGAAAGAGACAGAGACAGTCAGAGACAGACAGGGAAAGACAGACAGACCAAGACAGAGAGAGAGAGAGACAGAGAGAGATATACAGAGGGGGAGACAGACAGAGAATGGGAGAGAAACAGAGAGACAGTTACTATCCCGGGAAGCGCCGGGTGCTACAGCTAGTATCTGTTAATAAGGGACGTTCCTGACATCACCGTTCATCGGAATTGCTGGTTTTCGCTGTGTGCTGCTTCTCAAACTCTATGGAGCCTTGTTCTGAGCCTCCATAGTCTTTGATCATTGTGCAACGTCTTGGTAAGCGCCGGACTACGTTGGACCTGCGTGGGAACTTTGCTTTTTAATAAATTGGTGAACTAGTGACTGTGTCTTGTTTTTATTTCTCTCTGTTTATGTTTTTCTGGTTTCCATTTGTGGACTATGGCGGATTCCTTGGACTACGGCAGTCCTGCTGCTTTTTTTTTATTTAGTAAAGTGGTGAATGATGGAAAGAGTTGGGGAGTGTTTATTTTAATAAAGTATTTTTTACTTGTGTGTATTTTTTTTATTACTGGGTTAGTAATGGGGGTGTCTGATAGACGCTTCTCCATTACTAATCCCTGGGCTTGATGTCAGCTGACACTACACAGCTGACATCAACCCCAACTACCATTACCCGATTGCCAGTGCACCAGGGACGAGCAGAGGCAAAGCACCAGAATTGGCGCATCTAATGTGATGTGCTACTTCTGGGGTGGCTGTGTGCTGCTATTTTTACTCTGAGAAGGCCCATGGTTATTGGCTCCTACTGCACTATGGCAATCAGGAAGAGCTGAGGAAAAGTGCCAGAATTGGCGCAGCTAATGTGATGCGCCACTTCTGGGGTGGATGCTTGCTGCTATTTTTAGTCTGGGAATGACCATGGTTATTTGCCCCTGCAGCACCAGGGCAATCAGGAAGAGCCAAAGCAAAGTGCTAACATCTATTGTGAGGTGCCACTTCTTGGATAGCTGTGGGACGCTATGTTTAGGCTGGGAAGGGGCCAATAATCATAGGCCATCCAAGCCTGATAATACCAGCCCCCAGCTGTCTGCTTGACCTTTGTAGTTCTCAAAAGTAAAGGGGTCCCTGTTTTTTTCTATTGATTTATTTAATCATAAATAGATGTCCAATAAGCTCCACAGGGTACAATTTTATTATATGTCGGCAGGTTTTGCAATTGAGGTAATACTTTTGGAGTTGATGTTAGCTTTGTAATGTCAGCTGTCATCAAGCCCATGGGGTTAGTATTGGAAAGGCGTCTATTAGACACCCCCATTGCTAACTCAGTAAGTATAAAGAGAAAAAAAACACACCCAAAAATAGTTTATTTGAAAAAAAAACACTCCAAACTCTTTCCTGTTTCACCAATTTATTTAAATAAAAACCCAGGCAGGTCAGATGTAGTCCTGGGAATCTGACGTAGTCCACAAATGGAAATATGAAGGACACAAAAAGAGAGAAAGCATTATTATATGTGGGGGGCTGTGCAGTTATTTGTCTGTTTTGGTATCTGCCTATATCTATATATTTTTTATGTCTAAAGTATTCATTGCTGTATAAAAAAAAACAAAATAGAAAAATGCAGGGGAAAAACAAATGCAAAAACGCGTAAATTTTCCCCGCCAAAAGATGCACCAAACACTTTACATGTGCACAGAGCCTAAAGGGGGCTTTACACGCTGCGGTATCGGTACCGATATCGCTAGCGATCGTACCCACCCCTGTCGGTTGTGCGTCACGGGCAAATCGCTGCCCGTGACGCACAACATCGCTAACACCCGTCACACTACTTACCTGCCCTGCGACGTCGCTGTGGCCGGCGATCCGCCTCCTTTCTAAGGGGCCGGCACACGGCAGCCGTCCAATAGAAGCGGAGGGGCGGAGATGAGCGGGACGTAACATCCCGCCCACCTCCTTCCTTCCGCATTGCCAGCGGAGGCAGGTGAGGAGATGTTTGTCGCTTCTGCGGTGTCACACACCGCGATGTGTGCTGCCGCAGGAAAGACAAGCAACCTCGTTACTCACCAGACAACGATCTTTGGTGTTTGGACGACCTCTCAAAAACCAACGATTTTTACCACTTTTGCGATCGTTGTAGGTCGCTCGTACGTGTTACACGCTGCGATGATGCTAACGACGCCGGATGTGCGTCACAAACACCGTGACCCCGACGATAAATCGTTAGCGATGTCGCAGCGTGTAAAGCACCCTTTACATTGTAATAAAATACATTATATTTACCCCCAAATTTTATCAGTAAAAAGTCAGTTCAGGGTACAAATAAAATAAGCCCTCACACAGCCCCAGATCCCCAAAAATTAAAACTGTTACGGTCCTTGGAAAAAAAAAAACAATTTTTTTTTTTACTTATTTCAGAATTTTTTTTGACTACTTAAATAAAATAAAACAATCTAGATGTTTGGTCTGTATGAACTCGTACTGACCTGGGGAATGATACCACCAGGTGAGTTTTATTATATAGTGAACATGGTATATAAAAAGCCAAAAAACAATGCGGAATTGCACTTTGTTAGCAATTTCAGTGCACTTGGATTTTTTTTTTACCATTTTCCACTCCTTTCTATGGTAAAATCAATGATGTCAGTGAAAAGGTGAACTTTTCCCCCAAAAAAGAAGCCCTTCTAGAGTATATTTAAGGAAAAGTAAAAAAGTTCTGGCTTTTGGAATAAGGAGAGGAAAATGAAAAAAAACAAACGTTAAAATGGCCATGGCATGAAGGGGTTAACGAGGCAAGAAATGTTTTTTTTTAAGTCAGTGAATGAGGGTGGAAAAAAAAGCTTGTGTTTAGAAATGCGCTTTGGAAAAAGTTGATTGTTTTTTGTATTTTCCATGTCATCATCCATGGCCTGCTGCAGCTGCTGTGCAGGGGCTAATCAATCATATGCTAATCATCTTGTGTGTAGGCTCTGCCACTGAGCATATGTGCTGCCGAAGCTAGCACAAACTGCTAACCGACATGTCCGCTATATATAGTCCTATAAAAGTGAATATTTTAAATTAGGGAGATTTTTTTTTTAATCAGTTAATTCTGAAAGGTTTCATGTAGCACTCTATGAATGTTGCAGTTAAACTGTAAAGAAACTCATCAGGGAAAAAATAAGTAATAATTTGTCAGAAATTAATATGCAAATGAGATCAGTATGCAAATGTGATCGGCGCCGCACAGGATCCTGGGAGAACATGGGGCCTATTTCCTACTGTACAACGGCCATTACTATTGTACAGGGCCACACGGGGGAATTCCTAAGGTACATGGGGCATTACTACTGCACGCACAGGGGGCATTCCAATTTTACAGGGGCTCACAAGAGGCATTACTACTGTACAGGAGGTATTAGTATTGTACAGAGGCTCCTCACAGGGGGCAATACTACTGTACGAGGGGGCATTATTTTTGTACATAGGGGTCACAGTTGGGCAATACTACTGTACAGGGGGGCATTATTACTGTACTGGGGCTCACAGGGGTAATTACTACTGCACAACAGAGCATTACTACTGTACATGGGGTCAAAGGTGGGCATTACTACTGATCTTGGGGGCATTGCTATTGTACAGGGGGCATTACTACTGTGCAGGGGGCATTACTACTGTACAGGGGGCATTGCTACTGTGCAGGGGGCAGAACTACTGTACAGGGGGCATTACTACTGTACATGGGGTCACAAGTGGGCATTACTACTGATCATGGGGCATTACTACTGCACAAGGGGACACTACTGTTGTACAGGGGGCATTACTATTGTGAATGAGGGCATTACTGCTGTACATGGGGGCATTACTAGTGTACAGGAGCTCACAGAGAGTATTGCTACTGTACAATGGGACATTACTGCTGTACAGGGGCATTATAATTGTACAGGGGCTCACAGAGGGCATTATTACTGTACAGGAGGCATTACTCATGTACTGGGGAACACAGGGGGCATTACTACTGTACATCAGGTCATTACTACTGTAGAGGGGCTCATTGATAAGCATTACTTTTGTACATGGGGCTACTAATACTATACAGTGGCTCACAGGGGACAGTCTCTTGTTTTTATTTTCTCTCTGTTTATCTTTTTCAGGTTCCCATTTGTGGACTATGGCGGATTCCTTGGACTACGGCGGTCCTGCTATTTTTTTTTGTTTGTTTTAATAAAGTAGTGAATGATGGAAAGTGTTTATTTTAATAAATCATTTTGTTAATTTGTGTATGTTGTCTTTTTTTTATTACTGGGTTATTAATAGGGGTGCCTGATAGACGCCTCTCCATTACTATCCCATGGGCTTGCTGCCAGCTGACATTACACAGCTGACGTCAACCCCAGCTACCATTACTCCGATTGCCACCGCACCATGGCAATCAGGAAGAGGCGGGCAAAGCGTCAGAATTAGAGCATCTAGTCAGTGGCCCCGTGATGCGATCACGGGGCGCCGTTGTATTTCTATGACAGCTCGGGGTCAGATTATTACTCCTGATGCTGTCATGAATCACTTCCTGTGAGAGTCAACAGAATGCCAGCACTCTCAGGAGACCAGCATTTCTCCTGATCAGTGCGATGCTGCAGCATCGCTCTGAACAGGAAAAGCCATCGCAGTGTACAGTCATAAAGTCCTCTAGGGCAACTAGTAAAATCAGTAAAAAATATTAAAGAAATAAATAATTATGTAAAATATGAAAAAATAAAAGCTAAAGCTCAAATCAAATCCCCTTTTGCCTCATTGAAAGCAAAACAATTAAAAAACTAAAAAACAAAATTGAGACATCCCTGAGGTAACCAGGTGTCACAAAACAAGGTAACATCACTGTAACAGCTCGGGTCCTACATAACTGTGCCAGTCAGTACACACACACCAGGACACATACACTCCAAAACCAGGGCGGGAGACTCCCATAGAACCAGGTGACAGGGCTGGGCACTGTGAGCTAACAGGCAGACAACTGGGTAGGGAGAGATCAGACCTGGGGGGGGAGTGGATGGCCTGGGGAGAGTGGGAGAAGTCAGTTAGCGGGCTGGAGAGACTGAAAGTGAGCAGTCGCAAGGAGGAGAATGAGTTGTCAGTAAAGGTGTCAAGACAAAGGAATCTTGAGACACAGTGAAAAAAGCAAAGACCCCGCCAAGACCTAAGTAGAAACAGCAGCCACTCAGGGGAGAAAGTATCTGGAGAACGAGAGGTCAAGCTCCAGGGACAGTGGAATGCTGTGGGAGTGGAAATCCAGGGCTCCTAGTACTTTGCACGCACGGGGTGCAGATCCGAGAACAGACCGGGACTTCAAGCCGTCTATTAACTCTGCCAGGTGGGTGGGTTTCCAGGACTCATCTGCCACCATTAACATCCGAGGCATAAGCAGCAAAGGGAGGACCGGGACATATTCCCTTAAATAGTCCAAACTGCCTGCGGCAGGACCCAGACACCAGGAGGACCTCCAAGTGCTCCACGCCAGGGAGGACCCACACACACACACACAAGTGCATCGGTGGGCGAGTGGCACCAGGTCAGCTGGCACAGGGACACAGGACTTGGGCGCACCTGGGATCCAGCACCTCCCCAGGTTGCGAACCCAGCTGTAAGTAAAGCGACCAAACTGCACTCCCCTGTCTGGACTGAGGTATTTCACTGCACCTCCACATTAACCCCTACCTACCCCTGAGGAAAAGCCCTGCTCGCGTAGGGCTTCACCATCCACGCTGCCCCATCCATCACCCCCAGGGAAGAACGGCAGCGGTGGCCATGCCATCCCTGGCCGCGCACCGCGTGTGGCGTAGTCGGACTATTTTTATTATTTTTCCCATTTTATTTAAAAACTGATCAACGTGCCCCTGGATCTGGGACCCCTCGAGCCACGGATTGCCCGGATCCAAGCAGCTCGGCTGCCCCGGGGTGCGACAATACACATATTTGGTATTGCTGAGTTCAGAAATGCCTGGGCTATAAAAATATAAAAGCAATTAATCTGATTAGTACAAGGTGTAGCGAGAAAAAATATTCCAGATGACAAAATGATGGTTTTTGGTCATCGCAACATGGCACTAAAATGCAATAACAGGCGATCAAATCATCATATACAAATATGGTATAATTAAAAACATCAGCTCAAAACGCAAAAAAAAAAGCCGTCACTGAGCCCCAGATACCGAACAATGAGAATGCTACAGGTCTCCGAACATGGAGACAAGGCGCTATTCTTTTTTTGGACAAACTTCTGCTTTTTCTTCACCCTTTAGATAAAAGTAAAAGTATACATGTTTTGTATCTACGAACTCGCACCGGCCTGAGGCATCATAATGCCGGGTCACTTTTACCAAATTGTAAACATGGTGACAGAAAAAAAGCAAAAAAACCCCCCTAAATTGTGGAATTTCACTTTTTAATTACAATTTCTACACTTTTGGAATTTTTCTTCCAATACACTACATGGAAAAATGAAAAGGAAATAAAGTAAAATGGCCATGGCTTGAAGGGGTTAACAAGACCAGAAATGTTCTTACCTCAAAAAATGACGAAAAAAAAATACATTTGGGTTAATAAATGCATCAAAATATGGAACGCTTCACGAATTTGCATGGATGGAAGGTGACATTACATTTGTATAGGGGCACAAAGAGGTAATTTCTACTTTATAGGAGCACAGAGGGCAAACAATACCAATGAATGTGGCTGATAAAAGGGCCATTATTATTGTGTGGGTAAACAAATGGGGACATCACAACAGTATAGGGGGACAAAAGGGGGCACATAGGGTGTAATATAACTGTACAGCCCTAAGAGAAGCACAGTTACTGTGTAGGAACACAAACACAAAGGCGGACCAATGGTAATGGACGGTGGTCAAAGAGGGACATTGTTACTGTATAGGAACACGAAAAGGGGCATGAGTACAGTCTGGAGGACATAAAGTCATATCTAATATATAAAGCTGAATGTGTGTGTGTGTGTGTGTGTGTGTGTGTGTGTGTGTGTGTGTCCGGGATTGGCATCTGCACCGTCGCAGCTACAGCCACAAAAGTTTGCACACTCACACGTCTGGACCCCAAGAGCGTCATAGGCTATGTTTTGAGGGGAAGTTTTAACGCCGCGCTTTACAGTTATTCAACAAAAAACCTGCCTCCATTAAAGCGAATAGAGCTGGGAGCCACAGTGCAGCCAGAACTTCAGAAGAATGCGCAGACACGCCCTTAAATGGAATGTTGGCGTGTCACAATGCAGCCAGAGAAAGAGACAGACACAGACAGGGAAAGAGGCAGACACAGACAGGGAAAGAGTCAGACATAGACAGGGTAAGACACAGACACAAAGAGACAGATACAGACAAAAAGACAGACTGACAGGGAAAGAGAGACAGGGAAAGAGAGGGAAAGAGAGTGAAAGGTTAAGAGACAGACAGACAGGTAAAGAGACAGACAAAGAGACAGACAGACACAGGGAAACAGACAGAGAGGGAAAGAGACAGACAGGGTAAGAGACAGACAGGGAAAGAGAGGGAAAGAGACAGACAGGGTAAGAGACAGACAAAGACAGGTAAAGAGACAGACAAAGAGACAGACACAGGGAAAGTGACAGAGGGAAAGAGGGAAAGAGACAGACAGGGAAAGAGACAGACAGGGAAAGAGAGGGAAAGAGACAGACAGGGTAAGAGACAGACAAAGACAGGTAAAGAGACAGACAAAGAGACAGACACAGGGAAAGTGACAGAGGGAAAGAGGGAAAGAGACAGACAGGGAAAGAGACAGACAGGGAAAGAGAGGGAAAGAGACAGACAGGGAAAGAGACAGACAGGGAAAGTGACAGAGAGACAGAGACAGACAGAGAAAGAGATAGATAGACAGACAGGGAAAGAGATTGAGACAGACGGAGAAAGAGACAGAGACAGTCAGAGACAGACAGGGAAAGACAGACAGACCAAGACAGAGAGAGAGAGAGACAGAGAGAGATATACAGAGGGGGAGACAGACAGAGAATGGGAGAGAAACAGAGAGACAGTTACTATCCCGGGAAGCGCCGGGTGCTACAGCTAGTATCTGTTAATAAGGGACGTTCCTGACATCACCGTTCATCGGAATTGCTGGTTTTCGCTGTGTGCTGCTTCTCAAACTCTATGGAGCCTTGTTCTGAGCCTCCATAGTCTTTGATCATTGTGCAACGTCTTGGTAAGCGCCGGACTACGTTGGACCTGCGTGGGAACTTTGCTTTTTAATAAATTGGTGAACTAGTGACTGTGTCTTGTTTTTATTTCTCTCTGTTTATGTTTTTCTGGTTTCCATTTGTGGACTATGGCGGATTCCTTGGACTACGGCAGTCCTGCTGCTTTTTTTTATTTAGTAAAGTGGTGAATGATGGAAAGAGTTGGGGAGTGTTTATTTTAATAAAGTATTTTTTACTTGTGTGTATTTTTTTTATTACTGGGTTAGTAATGGGGGTGTCTGATAGACGCTTCTCCATTACTAATCCCTGGGCTTGATGTCAGCTGACACTACACAGCTGACATCAACCCCAACTACCATTACCCGATTGCCAGTGCACCAGGGACGAGCAGAGGCAAAGCACCAGAATTGGCGCATCTAATGTGATGTGCTACTTCTGGGGTGGCTGTGTGCTGCTATTTTTACTCTGAGAAGGCCCATGGTTATTGGCTCCTACTGCACTATGGCAATCAGGAAGAGCTGAGGAAAAGTGCCAGAATTGGCGCAGCTAATGTGATGCGCCACTTCTGGGGTGGATGCTTGCTGCTATTTTTAGTCTGGGAATGACCATGGTTATTTGCCCCTGCAGCACCAGGGCAATCAGGAAGAGCCAAAGCAAAGTGCTAACATCTATTGTGAGGTGCCACTTCTTGGATAGCTGTGGGACGCTATGTTTAGGCTGGGAAGGGGCCAATAATCATAGGCCATCCAAGCCTGATAATACCAGCCCCCAGCTGTCTGCTTGACCTTTGTAGTTCTCAAAAGTAAAGGGGTCCCTGTTTTTTTCTATTGATTTATTTAATCATAAATAGATGTCCAATAAGCTCCACAGGGTACAATTTTATTATATGTCGGCAGGTTTTGCAATTGAGGTAATACTTTTGGAGTTGATGTTAGCTTTGTAATGTCAGCTGTCATCAAGCCCATGGGGTTAGTATTGGAAAGGCGTCTATTAGACACCCCCATTGCTAACTCAGTAAGTATAAAGAGAAAAAAAACACACCCAAAAATAGTTTATTTGAAAAAAAAACACTCCAAACTCTTTCCTGTTTCACCAATTTATTTAAATAAAAACCCAGGCAGGTCAGATGTAGTCCTGGGAATCTGACGTAGTCCACAAATGGAAATATGAAGGACACAAAAAGAGAGAAAGCATTATTATATGTGGGGGGCTGTGCAGTTATTTGTCTGTTTTGGTATCTGCCTATATCTATATATTTTTTATGTCTAAAGTATTCATTGCTGTATAAAAAAAAACAAAATAGAAAAATGCAGGGGAAAAACAAATGCAAAAACGCGTAAATTTTCCCCGCCAAAAGATGCACCAAACACTTTACATGTGCACAGAGCCTAAAGGGCGCTTTACACGCTGCGGTATCGGTACCGATATCGCTAGCGATCGTACCCACCCCTGTCGGTTGTGCGTCACGGGCAAATCGCTGCCCGTGACGCACAACATCGCTAACACCCGTCACACTACTTACCTGCCCTGCGACGTCGCTGTGGCCGGCGATCCGCCTCCTTTCTAAGGGGCCGGCACACGGCAGCCGTCCAATAGAAGCGGAGGGGCGGAGATGAGCGGGACGTAACATCCCGCCCACCTCCTTCCTTCCGCATTGCCAGCGGAGGCAGGTGAGATGTTTGTCGCTTCTGCGGTGTCACACACCGCGATGTGTGCTGCCGCAGGAAAGACAAGCAACCTCGTTACTCACCAGACAACGATCTTTGGTGTTTGGACGACCTCTCAAAAACCAACGATTTTTACCACTTTTGCGATCGTTGTAGGTCGCTCGTACGTGTTACACGCTGCGATGATGCTAACGACGCCGGATGTGCGTCACAAACACCGTGACCCCGACGATAAATCGTTAGCGATGTCGCAGCGTGTAAAGCACCCTTTACATTGTAATAAAATACATTATATTTACCCCCAAATTTTATCAGTAAAAAGTCAGTTCAGGGTACAAATAAAATAAGCCCTCACACAGCCCCAGATCCCCAAAAATTAAAACTGTTACGGTCCTTGGAAAAAAAAAAACAATTTTTTTTTTTTACTTATTTCAGAATTTTTTTTGACTACTTAAATAAAATAAAACAATCTAGATGTTTGGTCTGTATGAACTCGTACTGACCTGGGGAATGATACCACCAGGTGAGTTTTATTATATAGTGAACATGGTATATAAAAAGCCAAAAAACAATGCGGAATTGCACTTTGTTAGCAATTTCAGTGCACTTGGATTTTTTTTTTACCATTTTCCACTCCTTTCTATGGTAAAATCAATGATGTCAGTGAAAAGGTGAACTTTTCCCCCAAAAAAGAAGCCCTTCTAGAGTATATTTAAGGAAAAGTAAAAAAGTTCTGGCTTTTGGAATAAGGAGAGGAAAATGAAAAAAAAACAAACGTTAAAATGGCCATGACATGAAGGGGTTAACGAGGCAAGAAATGTTTTTTTTTAAGTCAGTGAATGAGGGTGGAAAAAAAAGCTTGTGTTTAGAAATGCGCTTTGGAAAAAGTTGATTGTTTTTTGTATTTTCCATGTCATCATCCATGGCCTGCTGCAGCTGCTGTGCAGGGGCTAATCAATCATATGCTAATCATCTTGTGTGTAGGCTCTGCCACTGAGCATATGTGCTGCCGAAGCTAGCACAAACTGCTAACCGACATGTCCGCTATATATAGTCCTATAAAAGTGAATATTTTAAATTAGGGAGATTTTTTTTTTAATCAGTTAATTCTGAAAGGTTTCATGTAGCACTCTATGAATGTTGCAGTTAAACTGTAAAGAAACTCATCAGGGAAAAAATAAGTAATAATTTGTCAGAAATTAATATGCAAATGAGATCAGTATGCAAATGTGATCGGCGCCGCACAGGATCCTGGGAGAACATGGGGCCTATTTCCTACTGTACAACGGCCATTACTATTGTACAGGGCCACACGGGGGAATTCCTAAGGTACATGGGGCATTACTACTGCACGCACAGGGGGCATTCCAATTTTACAGGGGCTCACAAGAGGCATTACTACTGTACAGGAGGTATTAGTATTGTACAGAGGCTCCTCACAGGGGGCAATACTACTGTACGAGGGGGCATTATTTTTGTACATAGGGGTCACAGTTGGGCAATACTACTGTACAGGGGGGCATTATTACTGTACTGGGGCTCACAGGGGTAATTACTACTGCACAACAGAGCATTACTACTGTACATGGGGTCAAAGGTGGGCATTACTACTGATCTTGGGGGCATTGCTATTGTACAGGGGGCATTACTACTGTGCAGGGGGCATTACTACTGTACAGGGGGCATTGCTACTGTGCAGGGGGCAGAACTACTGTACAGGGGGCATTACTACTGTACATGGGGTCACAAGTGGGCATTACTACTGATCATGGGGCATTACTACTGCACAAGGGGACACTACTGTTGTACAGGGGGCATTACTATTGTGAATGAGGGCATTACTGCTGTACATGGGGGCATTACTAGTGTACAGGAGCTCACAGAGAGTATTGCTACTGTACAATGGGACATTACTGCTGTACAGGGGCATTATAATTGTACAGGGGCTCACAGAGGGCATTATTACTGTACAGGAGGCATTACTCATGTACTGGGGAACACAGGGGGCATTACTACTGTACATCAGGTCATTACTACTGTAGAGGGGCTCATTGATAAGCATTACTTTTGTACATGGGGCTACTAATACTATACAGTGGCTCACAGGGGACAGTCTCTTGTTTTTATTTTCTCTCTGTTTATCTTTTTCAGGTTCCCATTTGTGGACTATGGCGGATTCCTTGGACTACGGCGGTCCTGCTATTTTTTTTTGTTTGTTTTAATAAAGTAGTGAATGATGGAAAGTGTTTATTTTAATAAATCATTTTGTTAATTTGTGTATGTTGTCTTTTTTTTATTACTGGGTTATTAATAGGGGTGCCTGATAGACGCCTCTCCATTACTATCCCATGGGCTTGCTGCCAGCTGACATTACACAGCTGACGTCAACCCCAGCTACCATTACTCCGATTGCCACCGCACCATGGCAATCAGGAAGAGGCGGGCAAAGCGTCAGAATTAGAGCATCTAGTCAGTGGCCCCGTGATGCGATCACGGGGCGCCGTTGTATTTCTATGACAGCTCGGGGTCAGATTATTACTCCTGATGCTGTCATGAATCACTTCCTGTGAGAGTCAACAGAATGCCAGCACTCTCAGGAGACCAGCATTTCTCCTGATCAGTGCGATGCTGCAGCATCGCTCTGAACAGGAAAAGCCATCGCAGTGTACAGTCATAAAGTCCTCTAGGGCAACTAGTAAAATCAGTAAAAAATATTAAAGAAATAAATAATTATGTAAAATATGAAAAAATAAAAGCTAAAGCTCAAATCAAATCCCCTTTTGCCTCATTGAAAGCAAAACAATTAAAAAACTAAAAAACAAAATTGAGACATCCCTGAGGTAACCAGGTGTCACAAAACAAGGTAACATCACTGTAACAGCTCGGGTCCTACATAACTGTGCCAGTCAGTACACACACACCAGGACACATACACTCCAAAACCAGGGCGGGAGACTCCCATAGAACCAGGTGACAGGGCTGGGCACTGTGAGCTAACAGGCAGACAACTGGGTAGGGAGAGATCAGACCTGGGGGGGGAGTGGATGGCCTGGGGAGAGTGGGAGAAGTCAGTTAGCGGGCTGGAGAGACTGAAAGTGAGCAGTCGCAAGGAGGAGAATGAGTTGTCAGTAAAGGTGTCAAGACAAAGGAATCTTGAGACACAGTGAAAAAAGCAAAGACCCCGCCAAGACCTAAGTAGAAACAGCAGCCACTCAGGGGAGAAAGTATCTGGAGAACGAGAGGTCAAGCTCCAGGGACAGTGGAATGCTGTGGGAGTGGAAATCCAGGGCTCCTAGTACTTTGCACGCACGGGGTGCAGATCCGAGAACAGACCGGGACTTCAAGCCGTCTATTAACTCTGCCAGGTGGGTGGGTTTCCAGGACTCATCTGCCACCATTAACATCCGAGGCATAAGCAGCAAAGGGAGGACCGGGACATATTCCCTTAAATAGTCCAAACTGCCTGCGGCAGGACCCAGACACCAGGAGGACCTCCAAGTGCTCCACGCCAGGGAGGACCCACACACACACACACAAGTGCATCGGTGGGCGAGTGGCACCAGGTCAGCTGGCACAGGGACACAGGACTTGGGCGCACCTGGGATCCAGCACCTCCCCAGGTTGCGAACCCAGCTGTAAGTAAAGCGACCAAACTGCACTCCCCTGTCTGGACTGAGGTATTTCACTGCACCTCCACATTAACCCCTACCTACCCCTGAGGAAAAGCCCTGCTCGCGTAGGGCTTCACCATCCACGCTGCCCCATCCATCACCCCCAGGGAAGAACGGCAGCGGTGGCCATGCCATCCCTGGCCGCGCACCGCGTGTGGCGTAGTCGGACTATTTTTATTATTTTTCCCATTTTATTTAAAAACTGATCAACGTGCCCCTGGATCTGGGACCCCTCGAGCCACGGATTGCCCGGATCCAAGCAGCTCGGCTGCCCCGGGGTGCGACAATACACATATTTGGTATTGCTGAGTTCAGAAATGCCTGGGCTATAAAAATATAAAAGCAATTAATCTGATTAGTACAAGGTGTAGCGAGAAAAAATATTCCAGATGACAAAATGATGGTTTTTGGTCATCGCAACATGGCACTAAAATGCAATAACAGGTGATCAAATCATCATATACAAATATGGTATAATTAAAAACATCAGCTCAAAACGCAAAAAAAAAAGCCGTCACTGAGCCCCAGATACCGAACAATGAGAATGCTACAGGTCTCCGAACATGGAGACAAGGCGCTATTCTTTTTTTGGACAAACTTCTGCTTTTTCTTCACCCTTTAGATAAAAGTAAAAGTATACATGTTTTGTATCTACGAACTCGCACCGGCCTGAGGCATCATAATGCCGGGTCACTTTTACCAAATTGTAAACATGGTGACAGAAAAAAAGCAAAAAAACCCCCCTAAATTGTGGAATTTCACTTTTTAATTACAATTTCTACACTTTTGGAATTTTTCTTCCAATACACTACATGGAAAAATGAAAAGGAAATAAAGTAAAATGGCCATGGCTTGAAGGGGTTAACAAGACCAGAAATGTTCTTACCTCAAAAAATGACGAAAAAAAAATACATTTGGGTTAATAAATGCATCAAAATATGGAACGCTTCACGAATTTGCATGGATGGAAGGTGACATTACATTTGTATAGGGGCACAAAGAGGTAATTTCTACTTTATAGGAGCACAGAGGGCAAACAATACCAATGAATGTGGCTGATAAAAGGGCCATTATTATTGTGTGGGTAAACAAATGGGGACATCACAACAGTATAGGGGGACAAAAGGGGGCACATAGGGTGTAATATAACTGTACAGCCCTAAGAGAAGCACAGTTACTGTGTAGGAACACAAACACAAAGGCGGACCAATGGTAATGGACGGTGGTCAAAGAGGGACATTGTTACTGTATAGGAACACGAAAAGGGGCATGAGTACAGTCTGGAGGACATAAAGTCATATCTAATATATAAAGCTGAATGTGTGTGTGTGTGTGTGTGTGTGTGTCCGGGATTGGCATCTGCACCGTCGCAGCTACAGCCACAAAAGTTTGCACACTCACACGTCTGGACCCCAAGAGCGTCATAGGCTATGTTTTGAGGGGAAGTTTTAACGCCGCGCTCTACAGTTATTCAACAAAAAACCTGCCTCCATTAAAGCGAATAGAGCTGGGAGCCACAGTGCAGCCAGAACTTCAGAAGAATGCGCAGACACGCCCTTAAATGGAATGTTGGCGTGTCACAATGCAGCCAGAGAAAGAGACAGACACAGACAGGGAAAGAGGCAGACACAGACAGGGAAAGAGTCAGACATAGACAGGGTAAGACACAGACACAAAGAGACAGATACAGACAAAAAGACAGACTGACAGGGAAAGAGAGACAGGGAAAGAGAGGGAAAGAGAGTGAAAGGTTAAGAGACAGACAGACAGGTAAAGAGACAGACAAAGAGACAGACAGACACAGGGAAACAGACAGAGAGGGAAAGAGACAGACAGGGTAAGAGACAGACAGGGAAAGAGAGGGAAAGAGACAGACAGGGTAAGAGACAGACAAAGACAGGTAAAGAGACAGACAAAGAGACAGACACAGGGAAAGTGACAGAGGGAAAGAGGGAAAGAGACAGACAGGGAAAGAGACAGACAGGGAAAGAGAGGGAAAGAGACAGACAGGGTAAGAGACAGACAAAGACAGGTAAAGAGACAGACAAAGAGACAGACACAGGGAAAGTGACAGAGGGAAAGAGGGAAAGAGACAGACAGGGAAAGAGACAGACAGGGAAAGAGAGGGAAAGAGACAGACAGGGAAAGAGACAGACAGGGAAAGTGACAGAGAGACAGAGACAGACAGAGAAAGAGATAGATAGACAGACAGGGAAAGAGATTGAGACAGACGGAGAAAGAGACAGAGACAGTCAGAGACAGACAGGGAAAGACAGACAGACCAAGACAGAGAGAGAGAGAGACAGAGAGAGATATACAGAGGGGGAGACAGACAGAGAATGGGAGAGAAACAGAGAGACAGTTACTATCCCGGGAAGCGCCGGGTGCTACAGCTAGTATCTGTTAATAAGGGACGTTCCTGACATCACCGTTCATCGGAATTGCTGGTTTTCGCTGTGTGCTGCTTCTCAAACTCTATGGAGCCTTGTTCTGAGCCTCCATAGTCTTTGATCATTGTGCAACGTCTTGGTAAGCGCCGGACTACGTTGGACCTGCGTGGGAACTTTGCTTTTTAATAAATTGGTGAACTAGTGACTGTGTCTTGTTTTTATTTCTCTCTGTTTATGTTTTTCTGGTTTCCATTTGTGGACTATGGCGGATTCCTTGGACTACGGCAGTCCTGCTGCTTTTTTTTTATTTAGTAAAGTGGTGAATGATGGAAAGAGTTGGGGAGTGTTTATTTTAATAAAGTATTTTTTACTTGTGTGTATTTTTTTTATTACTGGGTTAGTAATGGGGGTGTCTGATAGACGCTTCTCCATTACTAATCCCTGGGCTTGATGTCAGCTGACACTACACAGCTGACATCAACCCCAACTACCATTACCCGATTGCCAGTGCACCAGGGACGAGCAGAGGCAAAGCACCAGAATTGGCGCATCTAATGTGATGTGCTACTTCTGGGGTGGCTGTGTGCTGCTATTTTTACTCTGAGAAGGCCCATGGTTATTGGCTCCTACTGCACTATGGCAATCAGGAAGAGCTGAGGAAAAGTGCCAGAATTGGCGCAGCTAATGTGATGCGCCACTTCTGGGGTGGATGCTTGCTGCTATTTTTAGTCTGGGAATGACCATGGTTATTTGCCCCTGCAGCACCAGGGCAATCAGGAAGAGCCAAAGCAAAGTGCTAACATCTATTGTGAGGTGCCACTTCTTGGATAGCTGTGGGACGCTATGTTTAGGCTGGGAAGGGGCCAATAATCATAGGCCATCCAAGCCTGATAATACCAGCCCCCAGCTGTCTGCTTGACCTTTGTAGTTCTCAAAAGTAAAGGGGTCCCTGTTTTTTTCTATTGATTTATTTAATCATAAATAGATGTCCAATAAGCTCCACAGGGTACAATTTTATTATATGTCGGCAGGTTTTGCAATTGAGGTAATACTTTTGGAGTTGATGTTAGCTTTGTAATGTCAGCTGTCATCAAGCCCATGGGGTTAGTATTGGAAAGGCGTCTATTAGACACCCCCATTGCTAACTCAGTAAGTATAAAGAGAAAAAAAACACACCCAAAAATAGTTTATTTGAAAAAAAAACACTCCAAACTCTTTCCTGTTTCACCAATTTATTTAAATAAAAACCCAGGCAGGTCAGATGTAGTCCTGGGAATCTGACGTAGTCCACAAATGGAAATATGAAGGACACAAAAAGAGAGAAAGCATTATTATATGTGGGGGGCTGTGCAGTTATTTGTCTGTTTTGGTATCTGCCTATATCTATATATTTTTTATGTCTAAAGTATTCATTGCTGTATAAAAAAAAACAAAATAGAAAAATGCAGGGGAAAAACAAATGCAAAAACGCGTAAATTTTCCCCGCCAAAAGATGCACCAAACACTTTACATGTGCACAGAGCCTAAAGGGCGCTTTACACGCTGCGGTATCGGTACCGATATCGCTAGCGATCGTACCCACCCCTGTCGGTTGTGCGTCACGGGCAAATCGCTGCCCGTGACGCACAACATCGCTAACACCCGTCACACTACTTACCTGCCCTGCGACGTCGCTGTGGCCGGCGATCCGCCTCCTTTCTAAGGGGCCGGCACACGGCAGCCGTCCAATAGAAGCGGAGGGGCGGAGATGAGCGGGACGTAACATCCCGCCCACCTCCTTCCTTCCGCATTGCCAGCGGAGGCAGGTGAGGAGATGTTTGTCGCTTCTGCGGTGTCACACACCGCGATGTGTGCTGCCGCAGGAAAGACAAGCAACCTCGTTACTCACCAGACAACGATCTTTGGTGTTTGGACGACCTCTCAAAAACCAACGATTTTTACCACTTTTGCGATCGTTGTAGGTCGCTCGTACGTGTTACACGCTGCGATGATGCTAACGACGCCGGATGTGCGTCACAAACACCGTGACCCCGACGATAAATCGTTAGCGATGTCGCAGCGTGTAAAGCACCCTTTACATTGTAATAAAATACATTATATTTACCCCCAAATTTTATCAGTAAAAAGTCAGTTCAGGGTACAAATAAAATAAGCCCTCACACAGCCCCAGATCCCCAAAAATTAAAACTGTTACGGTCCTTGGAAAAAAAAAAACAATTTTTTTTTTTTACTTATTTCAGAATTTTTTTTGACTACTTAAATAAAATAAAACAATCTAGATGTTTGGTCTGTATGAACTCGTACTGACCTGGGGAATGATACCACCAGGTGAGTTTTATTATATAGTGAACATGGTATATAAAAAGCCAAAAAACAATGCGGAATTGCACTTTGTTAGCAATTTCAGTGCACTTGGATTTTTTTTTTACCATTTTCCACTCCTTTCTATGGTAAAATCAATGATGTCAGTGAAAAGGTGAACTTTTCCCCCAAAAAAGAAGCCCTTCTAGAGTATATTTAAGGAAAAGTAAAAAAGTTCTGGCTTTTGGAATAAGGAGAGGAAAATGAAAAAAAACAAACGTTAAAATGGCCATGGCATGAAGGGGTTAACGAGGCAAGAAATGTTTTTTTTAAGTCAGTGAATGAGGGTGGAAAAAAAAGCTTGTGTTTAGAAATGCGCTTTGGAAAAAGTTGATTGTTTTTTGTATTTTCCATGTCATCATCCATGGCCTGCTGCAGCTGCTGTGCAGGGGCTAATCAATCATATGCTAATCATCTTGTGTGTAGGCTCTGCCACTGAGCATATGTGCTGCCGAAGCTAGCACAAACTGCTAACCGACATGTCCGCTATATATAGTCCTATAAAAGTGAATATTTTAAATTAGGGAGATTTTTTTTTTAATCAGTTAATTCTGAAAGGTTTCATGTAGCACTCTATGAATGTTGCAGTTAAACTGTAAAGAAACTCATCAGGGAAAAAATAAGTAATAATTTGTCAGAAATTAATATGCAAATGAGATCAGTATGCAAATGTGATCGGCGCCGCACAGGATCCTGGGAGAACATGGGGCCTATTTCCTACTGTACAACGGCCATTACTATTGTACAGGGCCACACGGGGGAATTCCTAAGGTACATGGGGCATTACTACTGCACGCACAGGGGGCATTCCAATTTTACAGGGGCTCACAAGAGGCATTACTACTGTACAGGAGGTATTAGTATTGTACAGAGGCTCCTCACAGGGGGCAATACTACTGTACGAGGGGGCATTATTTTTGTACATAGGGGTCACAGTTGGGCAATACTACTGTACAGGGGGGCATTATTACTGTACTGGGGCTCACAGGGGTAATTACTACTGCACAACAGAGCATTACTACTGTACATGGGGTCAAAGGTGGGCATTACTACTGATCTTGGGGGCATTGCTATTGTACAGGGGGCATTACTACTGTGCAGGGGGCATTACTACTGTACAGGGGGCATTGCTACTGTGCAGGGGGCAGAACTACTGTACAGGGGGCATTACTACTGTACATGGGGTCACAAGTGGGCATTACTACTGATCATGGGGCATTACTACTGCACAAGGGGACACTACTGTTGTACAGGGGGCATTACTATTGTGAATGAGGGCATTACTGCTGTACATGGGGGCATTACTAGTGTACAGGAGCTCACAGAGAGTATTGCTACTGTACAATGGGACATTACTGCTGTACAGGGGCATTATAATTGTACAGGGGCTCACAGAGGGCATTATTACTGTACAGGAGGCATTACTCATGTACTGGGGAACACAGGGGGCATTACTACTGTACATCAGGTCATTACTACTGTAGAGGGGCTCATTGATAAGCATTACTTTTGTACATGGGGCTACTAATACTATACAGTGGCTCACAGGGGACAGTCTCTTGTTTTTATTTTCTCTCTGTTTATCTTTTTCAGGTTCCCATTTGTGGACTATGGCGGATTCCTTGGACTACGGCGGTCCTGCTATTTTTTTTTGTTTGTTTTAATAAAGTAGTGAATGATGGAAAGTGTTTATTTTAATAAATCATTTTGTTAATTTGTGTATGTTGTCTTTTTTTTATTACTGGGTTATTAATAGGGGTGCCTGATAGACGCCTCTCCATTACTATCCCATGGGCTTGCTGCCAGCTGACATTACACAGCTGACGTCAACCCCAGCTACCATTACTCCGATTGCCACCGCACCATGGCAATCAGGAAGAGGCGGGCAAAGCGTCAGAATTAGAGCATCTAGTCAGTGGCCCCGTGATGCGATCACGGGGCGCCGTTGTATTTCTATGACAGCTCGGGGTCAGATTATTACTCCTGATGCTGTCATGAATCACTTCCTGTGAGAGTCAACAGAATGCCAGCACTCTCAGGAGACCAGCATTTCTCCTGATCAGTGCGATGCTGCAGCATCGCTCTGAACAGGAAAAGCCATCGCAGTGTACAGTCATAAAGTCCTCTAGGGCAACTAGTAAAATCAGTAAAAAATATTAAAGAAATAAATAATTATGTAAAATATGAAAAAATAAAAGCTAAAGCTCAAATCAAATCCCCTTTTGCCTCATTGAAAGCAAAACAATTAAAAAACTAAAAAACAAAATTGAGACATCCCTGAGGTAACCAGGTGTCACAAAACAAGGTAACATCACTGTAACAGCTCGGGTCCTACATAACTGTGCCAGTCAGTACACACACACCAGGACACATACACTCCAAAACCAGGGCGGGAGACTCCCATAGAACCAGGTGACAGGGCTGGGCACTGTGAGCTAACAGGCAGACAACTGGGTAGGGAGAGATCAGACCTGGGGGGGGAGTGGATGGCCTGGGGAGAGTGGGAGAAGTCAGTTAGCGGGCTGGAGAGACTGAAAGTGAGCAGTCGCAAGGAGGAGAATGAGTTGTCAGTAAAGGTGTCAAGACAAAGGAATCTTGAGACACAGTGAAAAAAGCAAAGACCCCGCCAAGACCTAAGTAGAAACAGCAGCCACTCAGGGGAGAAAGTATCTGGAGAACGAGAGGTCAAGCTCCAGGGACAGTGGAATGCTGTGGGAGTGGAAATCCAGGGCTCCTAGTACTTTGCACGCACGGGGTGCAGATCCGAGAACAGACCGGGACTTCAAGCCGTCTATTAACTCTGCCAGGTGGGTGGGTTTCCAGGACTCATCTGCCACCATTAACATCCGAGGCATAAGCAGCAAAGGGAGGACCGGGACATATTCCCTTAAATAGTCCAAACTGCCTGCGGCAGGACCCAGACACCAGGAGGACCTCCAAGTGCTCCACGCCAGGGAGGACCCACACACACACACACAAGTGCATCGGTGGGCGAGTGGCACCAGGTCAGCTGGCACAGGGACACAGGACTTGGGCGCACCTGGGATCCAGCACCTCCCCAGGTTGCGAACCCAGCTGTAAGTAAAGCGACCAAACTGCACTCCCCTGTCTGGACTGAGGTATTTCACTGCACCTCCACATTAACCCCTACCTACCCCTGAGGAAAAGCCCTGCTCGCGTAGGGCTTCACCATCCACGCTGCCCCATCCATCACCCCCAGGGAAGAACGGCAGCGGTGGCCATGCCATCCCTGGCCGCGCACCGCGTGTGGCGTAGTCGGACTATTTTTATTATTTTTCCCATTTTATTTAAAAACTGATCAACGTGCCCCTGGATCTGGGACCCCTCGAGCCACGGATTGCCCGGATCCAAGCAGCTCGGCTGCCCCGGGGTGCGACAATACACATATTTGGTATTGCTGAGTTCAGAAATGCCTGGGCTATAAAAATATAAAAGCAATTAATCTGATTAGTACAAGGTGTAGCGAGAAAAAATATTCCAGATGACAAAATGATGGTTTTTGGTCATCGCAACATGGCACTAAAATGCAATAACAGGCGATCAAATCATCATATACAAATATGGTATAATTAAAAACATCAGCTCAAAACGCAAAAAAAAAAGCCGTCACTGAGCCCCAGATACCGAACAATGAGAATGCTACAGGTCTCCGAACATGGAGACAAGGCGCTATTCTTTTTTTGGACAAACTTCTGCTTTTTCTTCACCCTTTAGATAAAAGTAAAAGTATACATGTTTTGTATCTACGAACTCGCACCGGCCTGAGGCATCATAATGCCGGGTCACTTTTACCAAATTGTAAACATGGTGACAGAAAAAAAGCAAAAAAACCCCCCTAAATTGTGGAATTTCACTTTTTAATTACAATTTCTACACTTTTGGAATTTTTCTTCCAATACACTACATGGAAAAATGAAAAGGAAATAAAGTAAAATGGCCATGGCTTGAAGGGGTTAACAAGACCAGAAATGTTCTTACCTCAAAAAATGACGAAAAAAAAATACATTTGGGTTAATAAATGCATCAAAATATGGAACGCTTCACGAATTTGCATGGATGGAAGGTGACATTACATTTGTATAGGGGCACAAAGAGGTAATTTCTACTTTATAGGAGCACAGAGGGCAAACAATACCAATGAATGTGGCTGATAAAAGGGCCATTATTATTGTGTGGGTAAACAAATGGGGACATCACAACAGTATAGGGGGACAAAAGGGGGCACATAGGGTGTAATATAACTGTACAGCCCTAAGAGAAGCACAGTTACTGTGTAGGAACACAAACACAAAGGCGGACCAATGGTAATGGACGGTGGTCAAAGAGGGACATTGTTACTGTATAGGAACACGAAAAGGGGCATGAGTACAGTCTGGAGGACATAAAGTCATATCTAATATATAAAGCTGAATGTGTGTGTGTGTGTGTGTGTGTGTGTCCGGGATTGGCATCTGCACCGTCGCAGCTACAGCCACAAAAGTTTGCACACTCACACGTCTGGACCCCAAGAGCGTCATAGGCTATGTTTTGAGGGGAAGTTTTAACGCCGCGCTCTACAGTTATTCAACAAAAAACCTGCCTCCATTAAAGCGAATAGAGCTGGGAGCCACAGTGCAGCCAGAACTTCAGAAGAATGCGCAGACACGCCCTTAAATGGAATGTTGGCGTGTCACAATGCAGCCAGAGAAAGAGACAGACACAGACAGGGAAAGAGGCAGACACAGACAGGGAAAGAGTCAGACATAGACAGGGTAAGACACAGACACAAAGAGACAGATACAGACAAAAAGACAGACTGACAGGGAAAGAGAGACAGGGAAAGAGAGGGAAAGAGAGTGAAAGGTTAAGAGACAGACAGACAGGTAAAGAGACAGACAAAGAGACAGACAGACACAGGGAAACAGACAGAGAGGGAAAGAGACAGACAGGGTAAGAGACAGACAGGGAAAGAGAGGGAAAGAGACAGACAGGGTAAGAGACAGACAAAGACAGGTAAAGAGACAGACAAAGAGACAGACACAGGGAAAGTGACAGAGGGAAAGAGGGAAAGAGACAGACAGGGAAAGAGACAGACAGGGAAAGAGAGGGAAAGAGACAGACAGGGTAAGAGACAGACAAAGACAGGTAAAGAGACAGACAAAGAGACAGACACAGGGAAAGTGACAGAGGGAAAGAGGGAAAGAGACAGACAGGGAAAGAGACAGACAGGGAAAGAGAGGGAAAGAGACAGACAGGGAAAGAGACAGACAGGGAAAGTGACAGAGAGACAGAGACAGACAGAGAAAGAGATAGATAGACAGACAGGGAAAGAGATTGAGACAGACGGAGAAAGAGACAGAGACAGTCAGAGACAGACAGGGAAAGACAGACAGACCAAGACAGAGAGAGAGAGAGACAGAGAGAGATATACAGAGGGGGAGACAGACAGAGAATGGGAGAGAAACAGAGAGACAGTTACTATCCCGGGAAGCGCCGGGTGCTACAGCTAGTATCTGTTAATAAGGGACGTTCCTGACATCACCGTTCATCGGAATTGCTGGTTTTCGCTGTGTGCTGCTTCTCAAACTCTATGGAGCCTTGTTCTGAGCCTCCATAGTCTTTGATCATTGTGCAACGTCTTGGTAAGCGCCGGACTACGTTGGACCTGCGTGGGAACTTTGCTTTTTAATAAATTGGTGAACTAGTGACTGTGTCTTGTTTTTATTTCTCTCTGTTTATGTTTTTCTGGTTTCCATTTGTGGACTATGGCGGATTCCTTGGACTACGGCAGTCCTGCTGCTTTTTTTTTATTTAGTAAAGTGGTGAATGATGGAAAGAGTTGGGGAGTGTTTATTTTAATAAAGTATTTTTTACTTGTGTGTATTTTTTTTATTACTGGGTTAGTAATGGGGGTGTCTGATAGACGCTTCTCCATTACTAATCCCTGGGCTTGATGTCAGCTGACACTACACAGCTGACATCAACCCCAACTACCATTACCCGATTGCCAGTGCACCAGGGACGAGCAGAGGCAAAGCACCAGAATTGGCGCATCTAATGTGATGTGCTACTTCTGGGGTGGCTGTGTGCTGCTATTTTTACTCTGAGAAGGCCCATGGTTATTGGCTCCTACTGCACTATGGCAATCAGGAAGAGCTGAGGAAAAGTGCCAGAATTGGCGCAGCTAATGTGATGCGCCACTTCTGGGGTGGATGCTTGCTGCTATTTTTAGTCTGGGAATGACCATGGTTATTTGCCCCTGCAGCACCAGGGCAATCAGGAAGAGCCAAAGCAAAGTGCTAACATCTATTGTGAGGTGCCACTTCTTGGATAGCTGTGGGACGCTATGTTTAGGCTGGGAAGGGGCCAATAATCATAGGCCATCCAAGCCTGATAATACCAGCCCCCAGCTGTCTGCTTGACCTTTGTAGTTCTCAAAAGTAAAGGGGTCCCTGTTTTTTTCTATTGATTTATTTAATCATAAATAGATGTCCAATAAGCTCCACAGGGTACAATTTTATTATATGTCGGCAGGTTTTGCAATTGAGGTAATACTTTTGGAGTTGATGTTAGCTTTGTAATGTCAGCTGTCATCAAGCCCATGGGGTTAGTATTGGAAAGGCGTCTATTAGACACCCCCATTGCTAACTCAGTAAGTATAAAGAGAAAAAAAACACACCCAAAAATAGTTTATTTGAAAAAAAAACACTCCAAACTCTTTCCTGTTTCACCAATTTATTTAAATAAAAACCCAGGCAGGTCAGATGTAGTCCTGGGAATCTGACGTAGTCCACAAATGGAAATATGAAGGACACAAAAAGAGAGAAAGCATTATTATATGTGGGGGGCTGTGCAGTTATTTGTCTGTTTTGGTATCTGCCTATATCTATATATTTTTTATGTCTAAAGTATTCATTGCTGTATAAAAAAAAACAAAATAGAAAAATGCAGGGGAAGAACAAATGCAAAAACGCGTAAATTTTCCCCGCCAAAAGATGCACCAAACACTTTACATGTGCACAGAGCCTAAAGGGCGCTTTACACGCTGCGGTATCGGTACCGATATCGCTAGCGATCGTACCCACCCCTGTCGGTTGTGCGTCACGGGCAAATCGCTGCCCGTGACGCACAACATCGCTAACACCCGTCACACTACTTACCTGCCCTGCGACGTCGCTGTGGCCGGTGATCCGCCTCCTTTCTAAGGGGCCGGCACACGGCAGCCGTCCAATAGAAGCGGAGGGGCGGAGATGAGCGGGACGTAACATCCCGCCCACCTCCTTCCTTCCGCATTGCCAGCGGAGGCAGGTGAGGAGATGTTTGTCGCTTCTGCGGTGTCACACACCGCGATGTGTGCTGCCGCAGGAAAGACAAGCAACCTCGTTACTCACCAGACAACGATCTTTGGTGTTTGGACGACCTCTCAAAAACCAACGATTTTTACCACTTTTGCGATCGTTGTAGGTCGCTCGTACGTGTTACACGCTGCGATGATGCTAACGACGCCGGATGTGCGTCACAAACACCGTGACCCCGACGATAAATCGTTAGCGATGTCGCAGCGTGTAAAGCACCCTTTACATTGTAATAAAATACATTATATTTACCCCCAAATTTTATCAGTAAAAAGTCAGTTCAGGGTACAAATAAAATAAGCCCTCACACAGCCCCAGATCCCCAAAAATTAAAACTGTTACGGTCCTTGGAAAAAAAAAAACAATTTTTTTTTTTTACTTATTTCAGAATTTTTTTTGACTACTTAAATAAAATAAAACAATCTAGATGTTTGGTCTGTATGAACTCGTACTGACCTGGGGAATGATACCACCAGGTGAGTTTTATTATATAGTGAACATGGTATATAAAAAGCCAAAAAACAATGCGGAATTGCACTTTGTTAGCAATTTCAGTGCACTTGGATTTTTTTTTTACCATTTTCCACTCCTTTCTATGGTAAAATCAATGATGTCAGTGAAAAGGTGAACTTTTCCCCCAAAAAAGAAGCCCTTCTAGAGTATATTTAAGGAAAAGTAAAAAAGTTCTGGCTTTTGGAATAAGGAGAGGAAAATGAAAAAAAACAAACGTTAAAATGGCCATGGCATGAAGGGGTTAACGAGGCAAGAAATGTTTTTTTTTAAGTCAGTGAATGAGGGTGGAAAAAAAAGCTTGTGTTTAGAAATGCGCTTTGGAAAAAGTTGATTGTTTTTTGTATTTTCCATGTCATCATCCATGGCCTGCTGCAGCTGCTGTGCAGGGGCTAATCAATCATATGCTAATCATCTTGTGTGTAGGCTCTGCCACTGAGCATATGTGCTGCCGAAGCTAGCACAAACTGCTAACCGACATGTCCGCTATATATAGTCCTATAAAAGTGAATATTTTAAATTAGGGAGATTTTTTTTTTAATCAGTTAATTCTGAAAGGTTTCATGTAGCACTCTATGAATGTTGCAGTTAAACTGTAAAGAAACTCATCAGGGAAAAAATAAGTAATAATTTGTCAGAAATTAATATGCAAATGAGATCAGTATGCAAATGTGATCGGCGCCGCACAGGATCCTGGGAGAACATGGGGCCTATTTCCTACTGTACAACGGCCATTACTATTGTACAGGGCCACACGGGGGAATTCCTAAGGTACATGGGGCATTACTACTGCACGCACAGGGGGCATTCCAATTTTACAGGGGCTCACAAGAGGCATTACTACTGTACAGGAGGTATTAGTATTGTACAGAGGCTCCTCACAGGGGGCAATACTACTGTACGAGGGGGCATTATTTTTGTACATAGGGGTCACAGTTGGGCAATACTACTGTACAGGGGGGCATTATTACTGTACTGGGGCTCACAGGGGTAATTACTACTGCACAACAGAGCATTACTACTGTACATGGGGTCAAAGGTGGGCATTACTACTGATCTTGGGGGCATTGCTATTGTACAGGGGGCATTACTACTGTGCAGGGGGCATTACTACTGTACAGGGGGCATTGCTACTGTGCAGGGGGCAGAACTACTGTACAGGGGGCATTACTACTGTACATGGGGTCACAAGTGGGCATTACTACTGATCATGGGGCATTACTACTGCACAAGGGGACACTACTGTTGTACAGGGGGCATTACTATTGTGAATGAGGGCATTACTGCTGTACATGGGGGCATTACTAGTGTACAGGAGCTCACAGAGAGTATTGCTACTGTACAATGGGACATTACTGCTGTACAGGGGCATTATAATTGTACAGGGGCTCACAGAGGGCATTATTACTGTACAGGAGGCATTACTCATGTACTGGGGAACACAGGGGGCATTACTACTGTACATCAGGTCATTACTACTGTAGAGGGGCTCATTGATAAGCATTACTTTTGTACATGGGGCTACTAATACTATACAGTGGCTCACAGGGGACAGTCTCTTGTTTTTATTTTCTCTCTGTTTATCTTTTTCAGGTTCCCATTTGTGGACTATGGCGGATTCCTTGGACTACGGCGGTCCTGCTATTTTTTTTTGTTTGTTTTAATAAAGTAGTGAATGATGGAAAGTGTTTATTTTAATAAATCATTTTGTTAATTTGTGTATGTTGTCTTTTTTTTATTACTGGGTTATTAATAGGGGTGCCTGATAGACGCCTCTCCATTACTATCCCATGGGCTTGCTGCCAGCTGACATTACACAGCTGACGTCAACCCCAGCTACCATTACTCCGATTGCCACCGCACCATGGCAATCAGGAAGAGGCGGGCAAAGCGTCAGAATTAGAGCATCTAGTCAGTGGCCCCGTGATGCGATCACGGGGCGCCGTTGTATTTCTATGACAGCTCGGGGTCAGATTATTACTCCTGATGCTGTCATGAATCACTTCCTGTGAGAGTCAACAGAATGCCAGCACTCTCAGGAGACCAGCATTTCTCCTGATCAGTGCGATGCTGCAGCATCGCTCTGAACAGGAAAAGCCATCGCAGTGTACAGTCATAAAGTCCTCTAGGGCAACTAGTAAAATCAGTAAAAAATATTAAAGAAATAAATAATTATGTAAAATATGAAAAAATAAAAGCTAAAGCTCAAATCAAATCCCCTTTTGCCTCATTGAAAGCAAAACAATTAAAAAACTAAAAAACAAAATTGAGACATCCCTGAGGTAACCAGGTGTCACAAAACAAGGTAACATCACTGTAACAGCTCGGGTCCTACATAACTGTGCCAGTCAGTACACACACACCAGGACACATACACTCCAAAACCAGGGCGGGAGACTCCCATAGAACCAGGTGACAGGGCTGGGCACTGTGAGCTAACAGGCAGACAACTGGGTAGGGAGAGATCAGACCTGGGGGGGGAGTGGATGGCCTGGGGAGAGTGGGAGAAGTCAGTTAGCGGGCTGGAGAGACTGAAAGTGAGCAGTCGCAAGGAGGAGAATGAGTTGTCAGTAAAGGTGTCAAGACAAAGGAATCTTGAGACACAGTGAAAAAAGCAAAGACCCCGCCAAGACCTAAGTAGAAACAGCAGCCACTCAGGGGAGAAAGTATCTGGAGAACGAGAGGTCAAGCTCCAGGGACAGTGGAATGCTGTGGGAGTGGAAATCCAGGGCTCCTAGTACTTTGCACGCACGGGGTGCAGATCCGAGAACAGACCGGGACTTCAAGCCGTCTATTAACTCTGCCAGGTGGGTGGGTTTCCAGGACTCATCTGCCACCATTAACATCCGAGGCATAAGCAGCAAAGGGAGGACCGGGACATATTCCCTTAAATAGTCCAAACTGCCTGCGGCAGGACCCAGACACCAGGAGGACCTCCAAGTGCTCCACGCCAGGGAGGACCCACACACACACACACAAGTGCATCGGTGGGCGAGTGGCACCAGGTCAGCTGGCACAGGGACACAGGACTTGGGCGCACCTGGGATCCAGCACCTCCCCAGGTTGCGAACCCAGCTGTAAGTAAAGCGACCAAACTGCACTCCCCTGTCTGGACTGAGGTATTTCACTGCACCTCCACATTAACCCCTACCTACCCCTGAGGAAAAGCCCTGCTCGCGTAGGGCTTCACCATCCACGCTGCCCCATCCATCACCCCCAGGGAAGAACGGCAGCGGTGGCCATGCCATCCCTGGCCGCGCACCGCGTGTGGCGTAGTCGGACTATTTTTATTATTTTTCCCATTTTATTTAAAAACTGATCAACGTGCCCCTGGATCTGGGACCCCTCGAGCCACGGATTGCCCGGATCCAAGCAGCTCGGCTGCCCCGGGGTGCGACAATACACATATTTGGTATTGCTGAGTTCAGAAATGCCTGGGCTATAAAAATATAAAAGCAATTAATCTGATTAGTACAAGGTGTAGCGAGAAAAAATATTCCAGATGACAAAATGATGGTTTTTGGTCATCGCAACATGGCACTAAAATGCAATAACAGGCGATCAAATCATCATATACAAATATGGTATAATTAAAAACATCAGCTCAAAACGCAAAAAAAAAAGCCGTCACTGAGCCCCAGATACCGAACAATGAGAATGCTACAGGTCTCCGAACATGGAGACAAGGCGCTATTCTTTTTTTGGACAAACTTCTGCTTTTTCTTCACCCTTTAGATAAAAGTAAAAGTATACATGTTTTGTATCTACGAACTCGCACCGGCCTGAGGCATCATAATGCCGGGTCACTTTTACCAAATTGTAAACATGGTGACAGAAAAAAAGCAAAAAAACCCCCCTAAATTGTGGAATTTCACTTTTTAATTACAATTTCTACACTTTTGGAATTTTTCTTCCAATACACTACATGGAAAAATGAAAAGGAAATAAAGTAAAATGGCCATGGCTTGAAGGGGTTAACAAGACCAGAAATGTTCTTACCTCAAAAAATGACGAAAAAAAAATACATTTGGGTTAATAAATGCATCAAAATATGGAACGCTTCACGAATTTGCATGGATGGAAGGTGACATTACATTTGTATAGGGGCACAAAGAGGTAATTTCTACTTTATAGGAGCACAGAGGGCAAACAATACCAATGAATGTGGCTGATAAAAGGGCCATTATTATTGTGTGGGTAAACAAATGGGGACATCACAACAGTATAGGGGGACAAAAGGGGGCACATAGGGTGTAATATAACTGTACAGCCCTAAGAGAAGCACAGTTACTGTGTAGGAACACAAACACAAAGGCGGACCAATGGTAATGGACGGTGGTCAAAGAGGGACATTGTTACTGTATAGGAACACGAAAAGGGGCATGAGTACAGTCTGGAGGACATAAAGTCATATCTAATATATAAAGCTGAATGTGTGTGTGTGTGTGTGTGTGTGTGTGTGTGTCCGGGATTGGCATCTGCACCGTCGCAGCTACAGCCACAAAAGTTTGCACACTCACACGTCTGGACCCCAAGAGCGTCATAGGCTATGTTTTGAGGGGAAGTTTTAACGCCGCGCTTTACAGTTATTCAACAAAAAACCTGCCTCCATTAAAGCGAATAGAGCTGGGAGCCACAGTGCAGCCAGAACTTCAGAAGAATGCGCAGACACGCCCTTAAATGGAATGTTGGCGTGTCACAATGCAGCCAGAGAAAGAGACAGACACAGACAGGGAAAGAGGCAGACACAGACAGGGAAAGAGTCAGACATAGACAGGGTAAGACACAGACACAAAGAGACAGATACAGACAAAAAGACAGACTGACAGGGAAAGAGAGACAGGGAAAGAGAGGGAAAGAGAGTGAAAGGTTAAGAGACAGACAGACAGGTAAAGAGACAGACAAAGAGACAGACAGACACAGGGAAACAGACAGAGAGGGAAAGAGACAGACAGGGTAAGAGACAGACAGGGAAAGAGAGGGAAAGAGACAGACAGGGTAAGAGACAGACAAAGACAGGTAAAGAGACAGACAAAGAGACAGACACAGGGAAAGTGACAGAGGGAAAGAGGGAAAGAGACAGACAGGGAAAGAGACAGACAGGGAAAGAGAGGGAAAGAGACAGACAGGGTAAGAGACAGACAAAGACAGGTAAAGAGACAGACAAAGAGACAGACACAGGGAAAGTGACAGAGGGAAAGAGGGAAAGAGACAGACAGGGAAAGAGACAGACAGGGAAAGAGAGGGAAAGAGACAGACAGGGAAAGAGACAGACAGGGAAAGTGACAGAGAGACAGAGACAGACAGAGAAAGAGATAGATAGACAGACAGGGAAAGAGATTGAGACAGACGGAGAAAGAGACAGAGACAGTCAGAGACAGACAGGGAAAGACAGACAGACCAAGACAGAGAGAGAGAGAGACAGAGAGAGATATACAGAGGGGGAGACAGACAGAGAATGGGAGAGAAACAGAGAGACAGTTACTATCCCGGGAAGCGCCGGGTGCTACAGCTAGTATCTGTTAATAAGGGACGTTCCTGACATCACCGTTCATCGGAATTGCTGGTTTTCGCTGTGTGCTGCTTCTCAAACTCTATGGAGCCTTGTTCTGAGCCTCCATAGTCTTTGATCATTGTGCAACGTCTTGGTAAGCGCCGGACTACGTTGGACCTGCGTGGGAACTTTGCTTTTTAATAAATTGGTGAACTAGTGACTGTGTCTTGTTTTTATTTCTCTCTGTTTATGTTTTTCTGGTTTCCATTTGTGGACTATGGCGGATTCCTTGGACTACGGCAGTCCTGCTGCTTTTTTTTTATTTAGTAAAGTGGTGAATGATGGAAAGAGTTGGGGAGTGTTTATTTTAATAAAGTATTTTTTACTTGTGTGTATTTTTTTTATTACTGGGTTAGTAATGGGGGTGTCTGATAGACGCTTCTCCATTACTAATCCCTGGGCTTGATGTCAGCTGACACTACACAGCTGACATCAACCCCAACTACCATTACCCGATTGCCAGTGCACCAGGGACGAGCAGAGGCAAAGCACCAGAATTGGCGCATCTAATGTGATGTGCTACTTCTGGGGTGGCTGTGTGCTGCTATTTTTACTCTGAGAAGGCCCATGGTTATTGGCTCCTACTGCACTATGGCAATCAGGAAGAGCTGAGGAAAAGTGCCAGAATTGGCGCAGCTAATGTGATGCGCCACTTCTGGGGTGGATGCTTGCTGCTATTTTTAGTCTGGGAATGACCATGGTTATTTGCCCCTGCAGCACCAGGGCAATCAGGAAGAGCCAAAGCAAAGTGCTAACATCTATTGTGAGGTGCCACTTCTTGGATAGCTGTGGGACGCTATGTTTAGGCTGGGAAGGGGCCAATAATCATAGGCCATCCAAGCCTGATAATACCAGCCCCCAGCTGTCTGCTTGACCTTTGTAGTTCTCAAAAGTAAAGGGGTCCCTGTTTTTTTCTATTGATTTATTTAATCATAAATAGATGTCCAATAAGCTCCACAGGGTACAATTTTATTATATGTCGGCAGGTTTTGCAATTGAGGTAATACTTTTGGAGTTGATGTTAGCTTTGTAATGTCAGCTGTCATCAAGCCCATGGGGTTAGTATTGGAAAGGCGTCTATTAGACACCCCCATTGCTAACTCAGTAAGTATAAAGAGAAAAAAAACACACCCAAAAATAGTTTATTTGAAAAAAAAACACTCCAAACTCTTTCCTGTTTCACCAATTTATTTAAATAAAAACCCAGGCAGGTCAGATGTAGTCCTGGGAATCTGACGTAGTCCACAAATGGAAATATGAAGGACACAAAAAGAGAGAAAGCATTATTATATGTGGGGGGCTGTGCAGTTATTTGTCTGTTTTGGTATCTGCCTATATCTATATATTTTTTATGTCTAAAGTATTCATTGCTGTATAAAAAAAAACAAAATAGAAAAATGCAGGGGAAAAACAAATGCAAAAACGCGTAAATTTTCCCCGCCAAAAGATGCACCAAACACTTTACATGTGCACAGAGCCTAAAGGGCGCTTTACACGCTGCGGTATCGGTACCGATATCGCTAGCGATCGTACCCACCCCTGTCGGTTGTGCGTCACGGGCAAATCGCTGCCCGTGACGCACAACATCGCTAACACCCGTCACACTACTTACCTGCCCTGCGACGTCGCTGTGGCCGGCGATCCGCCTCCTTTCTAAGGGGCCGGCACACGGCAGCCGTCCAATAGAAGCGGAGGGGCGGAGATGAGCGGGACGTAACATCCCGCCCACCTCCTTCCTTCCGCATTGCCAGCGGAGGCAGGTGAGATGTTTGTCGCTTCTGCGGTGTCACACACCGCGATGTGTGCTGCCGCAGGAAAGACAAGCAACCTCGTTACTCACCAGACAACGATCTTTGGTGTTTGGACGACCTCTCAAAAACCAACGATTTTTACCACTTTTGCGATCGTTGTAGGTCGCTCGTACGTGTTACACGCTGCGATGATGCTAACGACGCCGGATGTGCGTCACAAACACCGTGACCCCGACGATAAATCGTTAGCGATGTCGCAGCGTGTAAAGCACCCTTTACATTGTAATAAAATACATTATATTTACCCCCAAATTTTATCAGTAAAAAGTCAGTTCAGGGTACAAATAAAATAAGCCCTCACACAGCCCCAGATCCCCAAAAATTAAAACTGTTACGGTCCTTGGAAAAAAAAAAACAATTTTTTTTTTTTACTTATTTCAGAATTTTTTTTGACTACTTAAATAAAATAAAACAATCTAGATGTTTGGTCTGTATGAACTCGTACTGACCTGGGGAATGATACCACCAGGTGAGTTTTATTATATAGTGAACATGGTATATAAAAAGCCAAAAAACAATGCGGAATTGCACTTTGTTAGCAATTTCAGTGCACTTGGATTTTTTTTTTACCATTTTCCACTCCTTTCTATGGTAAAATCAATGATGTCAGTGAAAAGGTGAACTTTCCCCCCAAAAAAGAAGCCCTTCTAGAGTATATTTAAGGAAAAGTAAAAAAGTTCTGGCTTTTGGAATAAGGAGAGGAAAATGAAAAAAAACAAACGTTAAAATGGCCATGGCATGAAGGGGTTAACGAGGCAAGAAATGTTTTTTTTTAAGTCAGTGAATGAGGGTGGAAAAAAAAGCTTGTGTTTAGAAATGCGCTTTGGAAAAAGTTGATTGTTTTTTGTATTTTCCATGTCATCATCCATGGCCTGCTGCAGCTGCTGTGCAGGGGCTAATCAATCATATGCTAATCATCTTGTGTGTAGGCTCTGCCACTGAGCATATGTGCTGCCGAAGCTAGCACAAACTGCTAACCGACATGTCCGCTATATATAGTCCTATAAAAGTGAATATTTTAAATTAGGGAGATTTTTTTTTTTAATCAGTTAATTCTGAAAGGTTTCATGTAGCACTCTATGAATGTTGCAGTTAAACTGTAAAGAAACTCATCAGGGAAAAAATAAGTAATAATTTGTCAGAAATTAATATGCAAATGAGATCAGTATGCAAATGTGATCGGCGCCGCACAGGATCCTGGGAGAACATGGGGCCTATTTCCTACTGTACAACGGCCATTACTATTGTACAGGGCCACACGGGGGAATTCCTAAGGTACATGGGGCATTACTACTGCACGCACAGGGGGCATTCCAATTTTACAGGGGCTCACAAGAGGCATTACTACTGTACAGGAGGTATTAGTATTGTACAGAGGCTCCTCACAGGGGGCAATACTACTGTACGAGGGGGCATTATTTTTGTACATAGGGGTCACAGTTGGGCAATACTACTGTACAGGGGGGCATTATTACTGTACTGGGGCTCACAGGGGTAATTACTACTGCACAACAGAGCATTACTACTGTACATGGGGTCAAAGGTGGGCATTACTACTGATCTTGGGGGCATTGCTATTGTACAGGGGGCATTACTACTGTGCAGGGGGCATTACTACTGTACAGGGGGCATTGCTACTGTGCAGGGGGCAGAACTACTGTACAGGGGGCATTACTACTGTACATGGGGTCACAAGTGGGCATTACTACTGATCATGGGGCATTACTACTGCACAAGGGGACACTACTGTTGTACAGGGGGCATTACTATTGTGAATGAGGGCATTACTGCTGTACATGGGGGCATTACTAGTGTACAGGAGCTCACAGAGAGTATTGCTACTGTACAATGGGACATTACTGCTGTACAGGGGCATTATAATTGTACAGGGGCTCACAGAGGGCATTATTACTGTACAGGAGGCATTACTCATGTACTGGGGAACACAGGGGGCATTACTACTGTACATCAGGTCATTACTACTGTAGAGGGGCTCATTGATAAGCATTACTTTTGTACATGGGGCTACTAATACTATACAGTGGCTCACAGGGGACAGTCTCTTGTTTTTATTTTCTCTCTGTTTATCTTTTTCAGGTTCCCATTTGTGGACTATGGCGGATTCCTTGGACTACGGCGGTCCTGCTATTTTTTTTTGTTTGTTTTAATAAAGTAGTGAATGATGGAAAGTGTTTATTTTAATAAATCATTTTGTTAATTTGTGTATGTTGTCTTTTTTTTATTACTGGGTTATTAATAGGGGTGCCTGATAGACGCCTCTCCATTACTATCCCATGGGCTTGCTGCCAGCTGACATTACACAGCTGACGTCAACCCCAGCTACCATTACTCCGATTGCCACCGCACCATGGCAATCAGGAAGAGGCGGGCAAAGCGTCAGAATTAGAGCATCTAGTCAGTGGCCCCGTGATGCGATCACGGGGCGCCGTTGTATTTCTATGACAGCTCGGGGTCAGATTATTACTCCTGATGCTGTCATGAATCACTTCCTGTGAGAGTCAACAGAATGCCAGCACTCTCAGGAGACCAGCATTTCTCCTGATCAGTGCGATGCTGCAGCATCGCTCTGAACAGGAAAAGCCATCGCAGTGTACAGTCATAAAGTCCTCTAGGGCAACTAGTAAAATCAGTAAAAAATATTAAAGAAATAAATAATTATGTAAAATATGAAAAAATAAAAGCTAAAGCTCAAATCAAATCCCCTTTTGCCTCATTGAAAGCAAAACAATTAAAAAACTAAAAAACAAAATTGAGACATCCCTGAGGTAACCAGGTGTCACAAAACAAGGTAACATCACTGTAACAGCTCGGGTCCTACATAACTGTGCCAGTCAGTACACACACACCAGGACACATACACTCCAAAACCAGGGCGGGAGACTCCCATAGAACCAGGTGACAGGGCTGGGCACTGTGAGCTAACAGGCAGACAACTGGGTAGGGAGAGATCAGACCTGGGGGGGGAGTGGATGGCCTGGGGAGAGTGGGAGAAGTCAGTTAGCGGGCTGGAGAGACTGAAAGTGAGCAGTCGCAAGGAGGAGAATGAGTTGTCAGTAAAGGTGTCAAGACAAAGGAATCTTGAGACACAGTGAAAAAAGCAAAGACCCCGCCAAGACCTAAGTAGAAACAGCAGCCACTCAGGGGAGAAAGTATCTGGAGAACGAGAGGTCAAGCTCCAGGGACAGTGGAATGCTGTGGGAGTGGAAATCCAGGGCTCCTAGTACTTTGCACGCACGGGGTGCAGATCCGAGAACAGACCGGGACTTCAAGCCGTCTATTAACTCTGCCAGGTGGGTGGGTTTCCAGGACTCATCTGCCACCATTAACATCCGAGGCATAAGCAGCAAAGGGAGGACCGGGACATATTCCCTTAAATAGTCCAAACTGCCTGCGGCAGGACCCAGACACCAGGAGGACCTCCAAGTGCTCCACGCCAGGGAGGACCCACACACACACACACAAGTGCATCGGTGGGCGAGTGGCACCAGGTCAGCTGGCACAGGGACACAGGACTTGGGCGCACCTGGGATCCAGCACCTCCCCAGGTTGCGAACCCAGCTGTAAGTAAAGCGACCAAACTGCACTCCCCTGTCTGGACTGAGGTATTTCACTGCACCTCCACATTAACCCCTACCTACCCCTGAGGAAAAGCCCTGCTCGCGTAGGGCTTCACCATCCACGCTGCCCCATCCATCACCCCCAGGGAAGAACGGCAGCGGTGGCCATGCCATCCCTGGCCGCGCACCGCGTGTGGCGTAGTCGGACTATTTTTATTATTTTTCCCATTTTATTTAAAAACTGATCAACGTGCCCCTGGATCTGGGACCCCTCGAGCCACGGATTGCCCGGATCCAAGCAGCTCGGCTGCCCCGGGGTGCGACAATACACATATTTGGTATTGCTGAGTTCAGAAATGCCTGGGCTATAAAAATATAAAAGCAATTAATCTGATTAGTACAAGGTGTAGCGAGAAAAAATATTCCAGATGACAAAATGATGGTTTTTGGTCATCGCAACATGGCACTAAAATGCAATAACAGGCGATCAAATCATCATATACAAATATGGTATAATTAAAAACATCAGCTCAAAACGCAAAAAAAAAAGCCGTCACTGAGCCCCAGATACCGAACAATGAGAATGCTACAGGTCTCCGAACATGGAGACAAGGCGCTATTCTTTTTTTGGACAAACTTCTGCTTTTTCTTCACCCTTTAGATAAAAGTAAAAGTATACATGTTTTGTATCTACGAACTCGCACCGGCCTGAGGCATCATAATGCCGGGTCACTTTTACCAAATTGTAAACATGGTGACAGAAAAAAAGCAAAAAAACCCCCCTAAATTGTGGAATTTCACTTTTTAATTACAATTTCTACACTTTTGGAATTTTTCTTCCAATACACTACATGGAAAAATGAAAAGGAAATAAAGTAAAATGGCCATGGCTTGAAGGGGTTAACAAGACCAGAAATGTTCTTACCTCAAAAAATGACGAAAAAAAAATACATTTGGGTTAATAAATGCATCAAAATATGGAACGCTTCACGAATTTGCATGGATGGAAGGTGACATTACATTTGTATAGGGGCACAAAGAGGTAATTTCTACTTTATAGGAGCACAGAGGGCAAACAATACCAATGAATGTGGCTGATAAAAGGGCCATTATTATTGTGTGGGTAAACAAATGGGGACATCACAACAGTATAGGGGGACAAAAGGGGGCACATAGGGTGTAATATAACTGTACAGCCCTAAGAGAAGCACAGTTACTGTGTAGGAACACAAACACAAAGGCGGACCAATGGTAATGGACGGTGGTCAAAGAGGGACATTGTTACTGTATAGGAACACGAAAAGGGGCATGAGTACAGTCTGGAGGACATAAAGTCATATCTAATATATAAAGCTGAATGTGTGTGTGTGTGTGTGTGTGTGTGTGTGTGTGTCCGGGATTGGCATCTGCACCGTCGCAGCTACAGCCACAAAAGTTTGCACACTCACACGTCTGGACCCCAAGAGCGTCATAGGCTATGTTTTGAGGGGAAGTTTTAACGCCGCGCTTTACAGTTATTCAACAAAAAACCTGCCTCCATTAAAGCGAATAGAGCTGGGAGCCACAGTGCAGCCAGAACTTCAGAAGAATGCGCAGACACGCCCTTAAATGGAATGTTGGCGTGTCACAATGCAGCCAGAGAAAGAGACAGACACAGACAGGGAAAGAGGCAGACACAGACAGGGAAAGAGTCAGACATAGACAGGGTAAGACACAGACACAAAGAGACAGATACAGACAAAAAGACAGACTGACAGGGAAAGAGAGACAGGGAAAGAGAGGGAAAGAGAGTGAAAGGTTAAGAGACAGACAGACAGGTAAAGAGACAGACAAAGAGACAGACAGACACAGGGAAACAGACAGAGAGGGAAAGAGACAGACAGGGTAAGAGACAGACAGGGAAAGAGAGGGAAAGAGACAGACAGGGTAAGAGACAGACAAAGACAGGTAAAGAGACAGACAAAGAGACAGACACAGGGAAAGTGACAGAGGGAAAGAGGGAAAGAGACAGACAGGGAAAGAGACAGACAGGGAAAGAGAGGGAAAGAGACAGACAGGGTAAGAGACAGACAAAGACAGGTAAAGAGACAGACAAAGAGACAGACACAGGGAAAGTGACAGAGGGAAAGAGGGAAAGAGACAGACAGGGAAAGAGACAGACAGGGAAAGAGAGGGAAAGAGACAGACAGGGAAAGAGACAGACAGGGAAAGTGACAGAGAGACAGAGACAGACAGAGAAAGAGATAGATAGACAGACAGGGAAAGAGATTGAGACAGACGGAGAAAGAGACAGAGACAGTCAGAGACAGACAGGGAAAGACAGACAGACCAAGACAGAGAGAGAGAGAGACAGAGAGAGATATACAGAGGGGGAGACAGACAGAGAATGGGAGAGAAACAGAGAGACAGTTACTATCCCGGGAAGCGCCGGGTGCTACAGCTAGTATCTGTTAATAAGGGACGTTCCTGACATCACCGTTCATCGGAATTGCTGGTTTTCGCTGTGTGCTGCTTCTCAAACTCTATGGAGCCTTGTTCTGAGCCTCCATAGTCTTTGATCATTGTGCAACGTCTTGGTAAGCGCCGGACTACGTTGGACCTGCGTGGGAACTTTGCTTTTTAATAAATTGGTGAACTAGTGACTGTGTCTTGTTTTTATTTCTCTCTGTTTATGTTTTTCTGGTTTCCATTTGTGGACTATGGCGGATTCCTTGGACTACGGCAGTCCTGCTGCTTTTTTTTTATTTAGTAAAGTGGTGAATGATGGAAAGAGTTGGGGAGTGTTTATTTTAATAAAGTATTTTTTACTTGTGTGTATTTTTTTTATTACTGGGTTAGTAATGGGGGTGTCTGATAGACGCTTCTCCATTACTAATCCCTGGGCTTGATGTCAGCTGACACTACACAGCTGACATCAACCCCAACTACCATTACCCGATTGCCAGTGCACCAGGGACGAGCAGAGGCAAAGCACCAGAATTGGCGCATCTAATGTGATGTGCTACTTCTGGGGTGGCTGTGTGCTGCTATTTTTACTCTGAGAAGGCCCATGGTTATTGGCTCCTACTGCACTATGGCAATCAGGAAGAGCTGAGGAAAAGTGCCAGAATTGGCGCAGCTAATGTGATGCGCCACTTCTGGGGTGGATGCTTGCTGCTATTTTTAGTCTGGGAATGACCATGGTTATTTGCCCCTGCAGCACCAGGGCAATCAGGAAGAGCCAAAGCAAAGTGCTAACATCTATTGTGAGGTGCCACTTCTTGGATAGCTGTGGGACGCTATGTTTAGGCTGGGAAGGGGCCAATAATCATAGGCCATCCAAGCCTGATAATACCAGCCCCCAGCTGTCTGCTTGACCTTTGTAGTTCTCAAAAGTAAAGGGGTCCCTGTTTTTTTCTATTGATTTATTTAATCATAAATAGATGTCCAATAAGCTCCACAGGGTACAATTTTATTATATGTCGGCAGGTTTTGCAATTGAGGTAATACTTTTGGAGTTGATGTTAGCTTTGTAATGTCAGCTGTCATCAAGCCCATGGGATTAGTATTGGAAAGGCGTCTATTAGACACCCCCATTGCTAACTCAGTAAGTATAAAGAGAAAAAAAACACACCCAAAAATAGTTTATTTGAAAAAAAAACACTCCAAACTCTTTCCTGTTTCACCAATTTATTTAAATAAAAACCCAGGCAGGTCAGATGTAGTCCTGGGAATCTGACGTAGTCCACAAATGGAAATATGAAGGACACAAAAAGAGAGAAAGCATTATTATATGTGGGGGGCTGTGCAGTTATTTGTCTGTTTTGGTATCTGCCTATATCTATATATTTTTTATGTCTAAAGTATTCATTGCTGTATAAAAAAAAACAAAATAGAAAAATGCAGGGGAAAAACAAATGCAAAAACGCGTAAATTTTCCCCGCCAAAAGATGCACCAAACACTTTACATGTGCACAGAGCCTAAAGGGCGCTTTACACGCTGCAGTATCGGTACCGATATCGCTAGCGATCGTACCCACCCCTGTCGGTTGTGCGTCACGGGCAAATCGCTGCCCGTGACGCACAACATCGCTAACACCCGTCACACTACTTACCTGCCCTGCGACGTCGCTGTGGCCGGCGATCCGCCTCCTTTCTAAGGGGCCGGCACACGGCAGCCGTCCAATAGAAGCGGAGGGGCGGAGATGAGCGGGACGTAACATCCCGCCCACCTCCTTCCTTCCGCATTGCCAGCGGAGGCAGGTGAGGAGATGTTTGTCGCTTCTGCGGTGTCACACACCGCGATGTGTGCTGCCGCAGGAAAGACAAGCAACCTCGTTACTCACCAGACAACGATCTTTGGTGTTTGGACGACCTCTCAAAAACCAACGATTTTTACCACTTTTGCGATCGTTGTAGGTCGCTCGTACGTGTTACACGCTGCGATGATGCTAACGACGCCGGATGTGCGTCACAAACACCGTGACCCCGACGATAAATCGTTAGCGATGTCGCAGCGTGTAAAGCACCCTTTACATTGTAATAAAATACATTATATTTACCCCCAAATTTTATCAGTAAAAAGTCAGTTCAGGGTACAAATAAAATAAGCCCTCACACAGCCCCAGATCCCCAAAAATTAAAACTGTTACGGTCCTTGGAAAAAAAAAAACAATTTTTTTTTTTTACTTATTTCAGAATTTTTTTTGACTACTTAAATAAAATAAAACAATCTAGATGTTTGGTCTGTATGAACTCGTACTGACCTGGGGAATGATACCACCAGGTGAGTTTTATTATATAGTGAACATGGTATATAAAAAGCCAAAAAACAATGCGGAATTGCACTTTGTTAGCAATTTCAGTGCACTTGGATTTTTTTTTTACCATTTTCCACTCCTTTCTATGGTAAAATCAATGATGTCAGTGAAAAGGTGAACTTTCCCCCCAAAAAAGAAGCCCTTCTAGAGTATATTTAAGGAAAAGTAAAAAAGTTCTGGCTTTTGGAATAAGGAGAGGAAAATGAAAAAAAACAAACGTTAAAATGGCCATGGCATGAAGGGGTTAACGAGGCAAGAAATGTTTTTTTTTAAGTCAGTGAATGAGGGTGGAAAAAAAAGCTTGTGTTTAGAAATGCGCTTTGGAAAAAGTTGATTGTTTTTTGTATTTTCCATGTCATCATCCATGGCCTGCTGCAGCTGCTGTGCAGGGGCTAATCAATCATATGCTAATCATCTTGTGTGTAGGCTCTGCCACTGAGCATATGTGCTGCCGAAGCTAGCACAAACTGCTAACCGACATGTCCGCTATATATAGTCCTATAAAAGTGAATATTTTAAATTAGGGAGATTTTTTTTTTTAATCAGTTAATTCTGAAAGGTTTCATGTAGCACTCTATGAATGTTGCAGTTAAACTGTAAAGAAACTCATCAGGGAAAAAATAAGTAATAATTTGTCAGAAATTAATATGCAAATGAGATCAGTATGCAAATGTGATCGGCGCCGCACAGGATCCTGGGAGAACATGGGGCCTATTTCCTACTGTACAACGGCCATTACTATTGTACAGGGCCACACGGGGGAATTCCTAAGGTACATGGGGCATTACTACTGCACGCACAGGGGGCATTCCAATTTTACAGGGGCTCACAAGAGGCATTACTACTGTACAGGAGGTATTAGTATTGTACAGAGGCTCCTCACAGGGGGCAATACTACTGTACGAGGGGGCATTATTTTTGTACATAGGGGTCACAGTTGGGCAATACTACTGTACAGGGGGGCATTATTACTGTACTGGGGCTCACAGGGGTAATTACTACTGCACAACAGAGCATTACTACTGTACATGGGGTCAAAGGTGGGCATTACTACTGATCTTGGGGGCATTGCTATTGTACAGGGGGCATTACTACTGTGCAGGGGGCATTACTACTGTACAGGGGGCATTGCTACTGTGCAGGGGGCAGAACTACTGTACAGGGGGCATTACTACTGTACATGGGGTCACAAGTGGGCATTACTACTGATCATGGGGCATTACTACTGCACAAGGGGACACTACTGTTGTACAGGGGGCATTACTATTGTGAATGAGGGCATTACTGCTGTACATGGGGGCATTACTAGTGTACAGGAGCTCACAGAGAGTATTGCTACTGTACAATGGGACATTACTGCTGTACAGGGGCATTATAATTGTACAGGGGCTCACAGAGGGCATTATTACTGTACAGGAGGCATTACTCATGTACTGGGGAACACAGGGGGCATTACTACTGTACATCAGGTCATTACTACTGTAGAGGGGCTCATTGATAAGCATTACTTTTGTACATGGGGCTACTAATACTATACAGTGGCTCACAGGGGACAGTCTCTTGTTTTTATTTTCTCTCTGTTTATCTTTTTCAGGTTCCCATTTGTGGACTATGGCGGATTCCTTGGACTACGGCGGTCCTGCTATTTTTTTTTGTTTGTTTTAATAAAGTAGTGAATGATGGAAAGTGTTTATTTTAATAAATCATTTTGTTAATTTGTGTATGTTGTCTTTTTTTTATTACTGGGTTATTAATAGGGGTGCCTGATAGACGCCTCTCCATTACTATCCCATGGGCTTGCTGCCAGCTGACATTACACAGCTGACGTCAACCCCAGCTACCATTACTCCGATTGCCACCGCACCATGGCAATCAGGAAGAGGCGGGCAAAGCGTCAGAATTAGAGCATCTAGTCAGTGGCCCCGTGATGCGATCACGGGGCGCCGTTGTATTTCTATGACAGCTCGGGGTCAGATTATTACTCCTGATGCTGTCATGAATCACTTCCTGTGAGAGTCAACAGAATGCCAGCACTCTCAGGAGACCAGCATTTCTCCTGATCAGTGCGATGCTGCAGCATCGCTCTGAACAGGAAAAGCCATCGCAGTGTACAGTCATAAAGTCCTCTAGGGCAACTAGTAAAATCAGTAAAAAATATTAAAGAAATAAATAATTATGTAAAATATGAAAAAATAAAAGCTAAAGCTCAAATCAAATCCCCTTTTGCCTCATTGAAAGCAAAACAATTAAAAAACTAAAAAACAAAATTGAGACATCCCTGAGGTAACCAGGTGTCACAAAACAAGGTAACATCACTGTAACAGCTCGGGTCCTACATAACTGTGCCAGTCAGTACACACACACCAGGACACATACACTCCAAAACCAGGGCGGGAGACTCCCATAGAACCAGGTGACAGGGCTGGGCACTGTGAGCTAACAGGCAGACAACTGGGTAGGGAGAGATCAGACCTGGGGGGGGAGTGGATGGCCTGGGGAGAGTGGGAGAAGTCAGTTAGCGGGCTGGAGAGACTGAAAGTGAGCAGTCGCAAGGAGGAGAATGAGTTGTCAGTAAAGGTGTCAAGACAAAGGAATCTTGAGACACAGTGAAAAAAGCAAAGACCCCGCCAAGACCTAAGTAGAAACAGCAGCCACTCAGGGGAGAAAGTATCTGGAGAACGAGAGGTCAAGCTCCAGGGACAGTGGAATGCTGTGGGAGTGGAAATCCAGGGCTCCTAGTACTTTGCACGCACGGGGTGCAGATCCGAGAACAGACCGGGACTTCAAGCCGTCTATTAACTCTGCCAGGTGGGTGGGTTTCCAGGACTCATCTGCCACCATTAACATCCGAGGCATAAGCAGCAAAGGGAGGACCGGGACATATTCCCTTAAATAGTCCAAACTGCCTGCGGCAGGACCCAGACACCAGGAGGACCTCCAAGTGCTCCACGCCAGGGAGGACCCACACACACACACACAAGTGCATCGGTGGGCGAGTGGCACCAGGTCAGCTGGCACAGGGACACAGGACTTGGGCGCACCTGGGATCCAGCACCTCCCCAGGTTGCGAACCCAGCTGTAAGTAAAGCGACCAAACTGCACTCCCCTGTCTGGACTGAGGTATTTCACTGCACCTCCACATTAACCCCTACCTACCCCTGAGGAAAAGCCCTGCTCGCGTAGGGCTTCACCATCCACGCTGCCCCATCCATCACCCCCAGGGAAGAACGGCAGCGGTGGCCATGCCATCCCTGGCCGCGCACCGCGTGTGGCGTAGTCGGACTATTTTTATTATTTTTCCCATTTTATTTAAAAACTGATCAACGTGCCCCTGGATCTGGGACCCCTCGAGCCACGGATTGCCCGGATCCAAGCAGCTCGGCTGCCCCGGGGTGCGACAATACACATATTTGGTATTGCTGAGTTCAGAAATGCCTGGGCTATAAAAATATAAAAGCAATTAATCTGATTAGTACAAGGTGTAGCGAGAAAAAATATTCCAGATGACAAAATGATGGTTTTTGGTCATCGCAACATGGCACTAAAATGCAATAACAGGCGATCAAATCATCATATACAAATATGGTATAATTAAAAACATCAGCTCAAAACGCAAAAAAAAAAGCCGTCACTGAGCCCCAGATACCGAACAATGAGAATGCTACAGGTCTCCGAACATGGAGACAAGGCGCTATTCTTTTTTTGGACAAACTTCTGCTTTTTCTTCACCCTTTAGATAAAAGTAAAAGTATACATGTTTTGTATCTACGAACTCGCACCGGCCTGAGGCATCATAATGCCGGGTCACTTTTACCAAATTGTAAACATGGTGACAGAAAAAAAGCAAAAAAACCCCCCTAAATTGTGGAATTTCACTTTTTAATTACAATTTCTACACTTTTGGAATTTTTCTTCCAATACACTACATGGAAAAATGAAAAGGAAATAAAGTAAAATGGCCATGGCTTGAAGGGGTTAACAAGACCAGAAATGTTCTTACCTCAAAAAATGACGAAAAAAAAATACATTTGGGTTAATAAATGCATCAAAATATGGAACGCTTCACGAATTTGCATGGATGGAAGGTGACATTACATTTGTATAGGGGCACAAAGAGGTAATTTCTACTTTATAGGAGCACAGAGGGCAAACAATACCAATGAATGTGGCTGATAAAAGGGCCATTATTATTGTGTGGGTAAACAAATGGGGACATCACAACAGTATAGGGGGACAAAAGGGGGCACATAGGGTGTAATATAACTGTACAGCCCTAAGAGAAGCACAGTTACTGTGTAGGAACACAAACACAAAGGCGGACCAATGGTAATGGACGGTGGTCAAAGAGGGACATTGTTACTGTATAGGAACACGAAAAGGGGCATGAGTACAGTCTGGAGGACATAAAGTCATATCTAATATATAAAGCTGAATGTGTGTGTGTGTGTGTGTGTGTGTGTGTCCGGGATTGGCATCTGCACCGTCGCAGCTACAGCCACAAAAGTTTGCACACTCACACGTCTGGACCCCAAGAGCGTCATAGGCTATGTTTTGAGGGGAAGTTTTAACGCCGCGCTTTACAGTTATTCAACAAAAAACCTGCCTCCATTAAAGCGAATAGAGCTGGGAGCCACAGTGCAGCCAGAACTTCAGAAGAATGCGCAGACACGCCCTTAAATGGAATGTTGGCGTGTCACAATGCAGCCAGAGAAAGAGACAGACACAGACAGGGAAAGAGGCAGACACAGACAGGGAAAGAGTCAGACATAGACAGGGTAAGACACAGACACAAAGAGACAGATACAGACAAAAAGACAGACTGACAGGGAAAGAGAGACAGGGAAAGAGAGGGAAAGAGAGTGAAAGGTTAAGAGACAGACAGACAGGTAAAGAGACAGACAAAGAGACAGACAGACACAGGGAAACAGACAGAGAGGGAAAGAGACAGACAGGGTAAGAGACAGACAGGGAAAGAGAGGGAAAGAGACAGACAGGGTAAGAGACAGACAAAGACAGGTAAAGAGACAGACAAAGAGACAGACACAGGGAAAGTGACAGAGGGAAAGAGGGAAAGAGACAGACAGGGAAAGAGACAGACAGGGAAAGAGAGGGAAAGAGACAGACAGGGTAAGAGACAGACAAAGACAGGTAAAGAGACAGACAAAGAGACAGACACAGGGAAAGTGACAGAGGGAAAGAGGGAAAGAGACAGACAGGGAAAGAGACAGACAGGGAAAGAGAGGGAAAGAGACAGACAGGGAAAGAGACAGACAGGGAAAGTGACAGAGAGACAGAGACAGACAGAGAAAGAGATAGATAGACAGACAGGGAAAGAGATTGAGACAGACGGAGAAAGAGACAGAGACAGTCAGAGACAGACAGGGAAAGACAGACAGACCAAGACAGAGAGAGAGAGAGACAGAGAGAGATATACAGAGGGGGAGACAGACAGAGAATGGGAGAGAAACAGAGAGACAGTTACTATCCCGGGAAGCGCCGGGTGCTACAGCTAGTATCTGTTAATAAGGGACGTTCCTGACATCACCGTTCATCGGAATTGCTGGTTTTCGCTGTGTGCTGCTTCTCAAACTCTATGGAGCCTTGTTCTGAGCCTCCATAGTCTTTGATCATTGTGCAACGTCTTGGTAAGCGCCGGACTACGTTGGACCTGCGTGGGAACTTTGCTTTTTAATAAATTGGTGAACTAGTGACTGTGTCTTGTTTTTATTTCTCTCTGTTTATGTTTTTCTGGTTTCCATTTGTGGACTATGGCGGATTCCTTGGACTACGGCAGTCCTGCTGCTTTTTTTTTATTTAGTAAAGTGGTGAATGATGGAAAGAGTTGGGGAGTGTTTATTTTAATAAAGTATTTTTTACTTGTGTGTATTTTTTTTATTACTGGGTTAGTAATGGGGGTGTCTGATAGACGCTTCTCCATTACTAATCCCTGGGCTTGATGTCAGCTGACACTACACAGCTGACATCAACCCCAACTACCATTACCCGATTGCCAGTGCACCAGGGACGAGCAGAGGCAAAGCACCAGAATTGGCGCATCTAATGTGATGTGCTACTTCTGGGGTGGCTGTGTGCTGCTATTTTTACTCTGAGAAGGCCCATGGTTATTGGCTCCTACTGCACTATGGCAATCAGGAAGAGCTGAGGAAAAGTGCCAGAATTGGCGCAGCTAATGTGATGCGCCACTTCTGGGGTGGATGCTTGCTGCTATTTTTAGTCTGGGAATGACCATGGTTATTTGCCCCTGCAGCACCAGGGCAATCAGGAAGAGCCAAAGCAAAGTGCTAACATCTATTGTGAGGTGCCACTTCTTGGATAGCTGTGGGACGCTATGTTTAGGCTGGGAAGGGGCCAATAATCATAGGCCATCCAAGCCTGATAATACCAGCCCCCAGCTGTCTGCTTGACCTTTGTAGTTCTCAAAAGTAAAGGGGTCCCTGTTTTTTTCTATTGATTTATTTAATCATAAATAGATGTCCAATAAGCTCCACAGGGTACAATTTTATTATATGTCGGCAGGTTTTGCAATTGAGGTAATACTTTTGGAGTTGATGTTAGCTTTGTAATGTCAGCTGTCATCAAGCCCATGGGGTTAGTATTGGAAAGGCGTCTATTAGACACCCCCATTGCTAACTCAGTAAGTATAAAGAGAAAAAAAACACACCCAAAAATAGTTTATTTGAAAAAAAAACACTCCAAACTCTTTCCTGTTTCACCAATTTATTTAAATAAAAACCCAGGCAGGTCAGATGTAGTCCTGGGAATCTGACGTAGTCCACAAATGGAAATATGAAGGACACAAAAAGAGAGAAAGCATTATTATATGTGGGGGGCTGTGCAGTTATTTGTCTGTTTTGGTATCTGCCTATATCTATATATTTTTTATGTCTAAAGTATTCATTGCTGTATAAAAAAAAACAAAATAGAAAAATGCAGGGGAAAAACAAATGCAAAAACGCGTAAATTTTCCCCGCCAAAAGATGCACCAAACACTTTACATGTGCACAGAGCCTAAAGGGCGCTTTACACGCTGCGGTATCGGTACCGATATCGCTAGCGATCGTACCCACCCCTGTCGGTTGTGCGTCACGGGCAAATCGCTGCCCGTGACGCACAACATCGCTAACACCCGTCACACTACTTACCTGCCCTGCGACGTCGCTGTGGCCGGCGATCCGCCTCCTTTCTAAGGGGCCGGCACACGGCAGCCGTCCAATAGAAGCGGAGGGGCGGAGATGAGCGGGACGTAACATCCCGCCCACCTCCTTCCTTCCGCATTGCCAGCGGAGGCAGGTGAGGAGATGTTTGTCGCTTCTGCGGTGTCACACACCGCGATGTGTGCTGCCGCAGGAAAGACAAGCAACCTCGTTACTCACCAGACAACGATCTTTGGTGTTTGGACGACCTCTCAAAAACCAACGATTTTTACCACTTTTGCGATCGTTGTAGGTCGCTCGTACGTGTTACACGCTGCGATGATGCTAACGACGCCGGATGTGCGTCACAAACACCGTGACCCCGACGATAAATCGTTAGCGATGTCGCAGCGTGTAAAGCACCCTTTACATTGTAATAAAATACATTATATTTACCCCCAAATTTTATCAGTAAAAAGTCAGTTCAGGGTACAAATAAAATAAGCCCTCACACAGCCCCAGATCCCCAAAAATTAAAACTGTTACGGTCCTTGGAAAAAAAAAAACAATTTTTTTTTTTTACTTATTTCAGAATTTTTTTTGACTACTTAAATAAAATAAAACAATCTAGATGTTTGGTCTGTATGAACTCGTACTGACCTGGGGAATGATACCACCAGGTGAGTTTTATTATATAGTGAACATGGTATATAAAAAGCCAAAAAACAATGCGGAATTGCACTTTGTTAGCAATTTCAGCGCACTTGGATTTTTTTTTTACCATTTTCCACTCCTTTCTATGGTAAAATCAATGATGTCAGTGAAAAGGTGAACTTTCCCCCCAAAAAAGAAGCCCTTCTAGAGTATATTTAAGGAAAAGTAAAAAAGTTCTGGCTTTTGGAATAAGGAGAGGAAAATGAAAAAAAACAAACGTTAAAATGGCCATGGCATGAAGGGGTTAACGAGGCAAGAAATGTTTTTTTTTAAGTCAGTGAATGAGGGTGGAAAAAAAAGCTTGTGTTTAGAAATGCGCTTTGGAAAAAGTTGATTGTTTTTTGTATTTTCCATGTCATCATCCATGGCCTGCTGCAGCTGCTGTGCAGGGGCTAATCAATCATATGCTAATCATCTTGTGTGTAGGCTCTGCCACTGAGCATATGTGCTGCCGAAGCTAGCACAAACTGCTAACCGACATGTCCGCTATATATAGTCCTATAAAAGTGAATATTTTAAATTAGGGAGATTTTTTTTTTTAATCAGTTAATTCTGAAAGGTTTCATGTAGCACTCTATGAATGTTGCAGTTAAACTGTAAAGAAACTCATCAGGGAAAAAATAAGTAATAATTTGTCAGAAATTAATATGCAAATGAGATCAGTATGCAAATGTGATCGGCGCCGCACAGGATCCTGGGAGAACATGGGGCCTATTTCCTACTGTACAACGGCCATTACTATTGTACAGGGCCACACGGGGGAATTCCTAAGGTACATGGGGCATTACTACTGCACGCACAGGGGGCATTCCAATTTTACAGGGGCTCACAAGAGGCATTACTACTGTACAGGAGGTATTAGTATTGTACAGAGGCTCCTCACAGGGGGCAATACTACTGTACGAGGGGGCATTATTTTTGTACATAGGGGTCACAGTTGGGCAATACTACTGTACAGGGGGGCATTATTACTGTACTGGGGCTCACAGGGGTAATTACTACTGCACAACAGAGCATTACTACTGTACATGGGGTCAAAGGTGGGCATTACTACTGATCTTGGGGGCATTGCTATTGTACAGGGGGCATTACTACTGTGCAGGGGGCATTACTACTGTACAGGGGGCATTGCTACTGTGCAGGGGGCAGAACTACTGTACAGGGGGCATTACTACTGTACATGGGGTCACAAGTGGGCATTACTACTGATCATGGGGCATTACTACTGCACAAGGGGACACTACTGTTGTACAGGGGGCATTACTATTGTGAATGAGGGCATTACTGCTGTACATGGGGGCATTACTAGTGTACAGGAGCTCACAGAGAGTATTGCTACTGTACAATGGGACATTACTGCTGTACAGGGGCATTATAATTGTACAGGGGCTCACAGAGGGCATTATTACTGTACAGGAGGCATTACTCATGTACTGGGGAACACAGGGGGCATTACTACTGTACATCAGGTCATTACTACTGTAGAGGGGCTCATTGATAAGCATTACTTTTGTACATGGGGCTACTAATACTATACAGTGGCTCACAGGGGACAGTCTCTTGTTTTTATTTTCTCTCGGTTTATCTTTTTCAGGTTCCCATTTGTGGACTATGGCGGATTCCTTGGACTACGGCGGTCCTGCTATTTTTTTTTGTTTGTTTTAATAAAGTAGTGAATGATGGAAAGTGTTTATTTTAATAAATCATTTTGTTAATTTGTGTATGTTGTCTTTTTTTTATTACTGGGTTATTAATAGGGGTGCCTGATAGACGCCTCTCCATTACTATCCCATGGGCTTGCTGCCAGCTGACATTACACAGCTGACGTCAACCCCAGCTACCATTACTCCGATTGCCACCGCACCATGGCAATCAGGAAGAGGCGGGCAAAGCGTCAGAATTAGAGCATCTAGTCAGTGGCCCCGTGATGCGATCACGGGGCGCCGTTGTATTTCTATGACAGCTCGGGGTCAGATTATTACTCCTGATGCTGTCATGAATCACTTCCTGTGAGAGTCAACAGAATGCCAGCACTCTCAGGAGACCAGCATTTCTCCTGATCAGTGCGATGCTGCAGCATCGCTCTGAACAGGAAAAGCCATCGCAGTGTACAGTCATAAAGTCCTCTAGGGCAACTAGTAAAATCAGTAAAAAATAATAAAGAAATAAATAATTATGTAAAATATGAAAAAATAAAAGCTAAAGCTCAAATCAAATCCCCTTTTGCCTCATTGAAAGCAAAACAATTAAAAAACTAAAAAACAAAATTGAGACATCCCTGAGGTAACCAGGTGTCACAAAACAAGGTAACATCACTGTAACAGCTCGGGTCCTACATAACTGTGCCAGTCAGTACACACACACCAGGACACATACACTCCAAAACCAGGGCGGGAGACTCCCATAGAACCAGGTGACAGGGCTGGGCACTGTGAGCTAACAGGCAGACAACTGGGTAGGGAGAGATCAGACCTGGGGGGGGAGTGGATGGCCTGGGGAGAGTGGGAGAAGTCAGTTAGCGGGCTGGAGAGACTGAAAGTGAGCAGTCGCAAGGAGGAGAATGAGTTGTCAGTAAAGGTGTCAAGACAAAGGAATCTTGAGACACAGTGAAAAAAGCAAAGACCCCGCCAAGACCTAAGTAGAAACAGCAGCCACTCAGGGGAGAAAGTATCTGGAGAACGAGAGGTCAAGCTCCAGGGACAGTGGAATGCTGTGGGAGTGGAAATCCAGGGCTCCTAGTACTTTGCACGCACGGGGTGCAGATCCGAGAACAGACCGGGACTTCAAGCCGTCTATTAACTCTGCCAGGTGGGTGGGTTTCCAGGACTCATCTGCCACCATTAACATCCGAGGCATAAGCAGCAAAGGGAGGACCGGGACATATTCCCTTAAATAGTCCAAACTGCCTGCGGCAGGACCCAGACACCAGGAGGACCTCCAAGTGCTCCACGCCAGGGAGGACCCACACACACACACACAAGTGCATCGGTGGGCGAGTGGCACCAGGTCAGCTGGCACAGGGACACAGGACTTGGGCGCACCTGGGATCCAGCACCTCCCCAGGTTGCGAACCCAGCTGTAAGTAAAGCGACCAAACTGCACTCCCCTGTCTGGACTGAGGTATTTCACTGCACCTCCACATTAACCCCTACCTACCCCTGAGGAAAAGCCCTGCTCGCGTAGGGCTTCACCATCCACGCTGCCCCATCCATCACCCCCAGGGAAGAACGGCAGCGGTGGCCATGCCATCCCTGGCCGCGCACCGCGTGTGGCGTAGTCGGACTATTTTTATTATTTTTCCCATTTTATTTAAAAACTGATCAACGTGCCCCTGGATCTGGGACCCCTCGAGCCACGGATTGCCCGGATCCAAGCAGCTCGGCTGCCCCGGGGTGCGACAATACACATATTTGGTATTGCTGAGTTCAGAAATGCCTGGGCTATAAAAATATAAAAGCAATTAATCTGATTAGTACAAGGTGTAGCGAGAAAAAATATTCCAGATGACAAAATGATGGTTTTTGGTCATCGCAACATGGCACTAAAATGCAATAACAGGCGATCAAATCATCATATACAAATATGGTATAATTAAAAACATCAGCTCAAAACGCAAAAAAAAAAGCCGTCACTGAGCCCCAGATACCGAACAATGAGAATGCTACAGGTCTCCGAACATGGAGACAAGGCGCTATTCTTTTTTTGGACAAACTTCTGCTTTTTCTTCACCCTTTAGATAAAAGTAAAAGTATACATGTTTTGTATCTACGAACTCGCACCGGCCTGAGGCATCATAATGCCGGGTCACTTTTACCAAATTGTAAACATGGTGACAGAAAAAAAGCAAAAAAACCCCCCTAAATTGTGGAATTTCACTTTTTAATTACAATTTCTACACTTTTGGAATTTTTCTTCCAATACACTACATGGAAAAATGAAAAGGAAATAAAGTAAAATGGCCATGGCTTGAAGGGGTTAACAAGACCAGAAATGTTCTTACCTCAAAAAATGACGAAAAAAAAATACATTTGGGTTAATAAATGCATCAAAATATGGAACGCTTCACGAATTTGCATGGATGGAAGGTGACATTACATTTGTATAGGGGCACAAAGAGGTAATTTCTACTTTATAGGAGCACAGAGGGCAAACAATACCAATGAATGTGGCTGATAAAAGGGCCATTATTATTGTGTGGGTAAACAAATGGGGACATCACAACAGTATAGGGGGACAAAAGGGGGCACATAGGGTGTAATATAACTGTACAGCCCTAAGAGAAGCACAGTTACTGTGTAGGAACACAAACACAAAGGCGGACCAATGGTAATGGACGGTGGTCAAAGAGGGACATTGTTACTGTATAGGAACACGAAAAGGGGCATGAGTACAGTCTGGAGGACATAAAGTCATATCTAATATATAAAGCTGAATGTGTGTGTGTGTGTGTGTGTGTGTGTGTCCGGGATTGGCATCTGCACCGTCGCAGCTACAGCCACAAAAGTTTGCACACTCACACGTCTGGACCCCAAGAGCGTCATAGGCTATGTTTTGAGGGGAAGTTTTAACGCCGCGCTTTACAGTTATTCAACAAAAAACCTGCCTCCATTAAAGCGAATAGAGCTGGGAGCCACAGTGCAGCCAGAACTTCAGAAGAATGCGCAGACACGCCCTTAAATGGAATGTTGGCGTGTCACAATGCAGCCAGAGAAAGAGACAGACACAGACAGGGAAAGAGGCAGACACAGACAGGGAAAGAGTCAGACATAGACAGGGTAAGACACAGACACAAAGAGACAGATACAGACAAAAAGACAGACTGACAGGGAAAGAGAGACAGGGAAAGAGAGGGAAAGAGAGTGAAAGGTTAAGAGACAGACAGACAGGTAAAGAGACAGACAAAGAGACAGACAGACACAGGGAAACAGACAGAGAGGGAAAGAGACAGACAGGGTAAGAGACAGACAGGGAAAGAGAGGGAAAGAGACAGACAGGGTAAGAGACAGACAAAGACAGGTAAAGAGACAGACAAAGAGACAGACACAGGGAAAGTGACAGAGGGAAAGAGGGAAAGAGACAGACAGGGAAAGAGACAGACAGGGAAAGAGAGGGAAAGAGACAGACAGGGTAAGAGACAGACAAAGACAGGTAAAGAGACAGACAAAGAGACAGACACAGGGAAAGTGACAGAGGGAAAGAGGGAAAGAGACAGACAGGGAAAGAGACAGACAGGGAAAGAGAGGGAAAGAGACAGACAGGGAAAGAGACAGACAGGGAAAGTGACAGAGAGACAGAGACAGACAGAGAAAGAGATAGATAGACAGACAGGGAAAGAGATTGAGACAGACGGAGAAAGAGACAGAGACAGTCAGAGACAGACAGGGAAAGACAGACAGACCGAGACAGAGAGAGATATACAGAGGGGGAGACAGACAGAGAATGGGAGAGAAACAGAGAGACAGTTACTATCCCGGGAAGCGCCGGGTGCTACAGCTAGTATCTGTTAATAAGGGACGTTCCTGACATCACCGTTCATCGGAATTGCTGGTTTTCGCTGTGTGCTGCTTCTCAAACTCTATGGAGCCTTGTTCTGAGCCTCCATAGTCTTTGATCATTGTGCAACGTCTTGGTAAGCGCCGGACTACGTTGGACCTGCGTGGGAACTTTGCTTTTTAATAAATTGGTGAACTAGTGACTGTGTCTTGTTTTTATTTCTCTCTGTTTATGTTTTTCTGGTTTCCATTTGTGGACTATGGCGGATTCCTTGGACTACGGCAGTCCTGCTGCTTTTTTTTTATTTAGTAAAGTGGTGAATGATGGAAAGAGTTGGGGAGTGTTTATTTTAATAAAGTATTTTTTACTTGTGTGTATTTTTTTTATTACTGGGTTAGTAATGGGGGTGTCTGATAGACGCTTCTCCATTACTAATCCCTGGGCTTGATGTCAGCTGACACTACACAGCTGACATCAACCCCAACTACCATTACCCGATTGCCAGTGCACCAGGGACGAGCAGAGGCAAAGCACCAGAATTGGCGCATCTAATGTGATGTGCTACTTCTGGGGTGGCTGTGTGCTGCTATTTTTACTCTGAGAAGGCCCATGGTTATTGGCTCCTACTGCACTATGGCAATCAGGAAGAGCTGAGGAAAAGTGCCAGAATTGGCGCAGCTAATGTGATGCGCCACTTCTGGGGTGGATGCTTGCTGCTATTTTTAGTCTGGGAATGACCATGGTTATTTGCCCCTGCAGCACCAGGGCAATCAGGAAGAGCCAAAGCAAAGTGCTAACATCTATTGTGAGGTGCCACTTCTTGGATAGCTGTGGGACGCTATGTTTAGGCTGGGAAGGGGCCAATAATCATAGGCCATCCAAGCCTGATAATACCAGCCCCCAGCTGTCTGCTTGACCTTTGTAGTTCTCAAAAGTAAAGGGGTCCCTGTTTTTTTCTATTGATTTATTTAATCATAAATAGATGTCCAATAAGCTCCACAGGGTACAATTTTATTATATGTCGGCAGGTTTTGCAATTGAGGTAATACTTTTGGAGTTGATGTTAGCTTTGTAATGTCAGCTGTCATCAAGCCCATGGGGTTAGTATTGGAAAGGCGTCTATTAGACACCCCCATTGCTAACTCAGTAAGTATAAAGAGAAAAAAAACACACCCAAAAATAGTTTATTTGAAAAAAAAACACTCCAAACTCTTTCCTGTTTCACCAATTTATTTAAATAAAAACCCAGGCAGGTCAGATGTAGTCCTGGGAATCTGACGTAGTCCACAAATGGAAATATGAAGGACACAAAAAGAGAGAAAGCATTATTATATGTGGGGGGCTGTGCAGTTATTTGTCTGTTTTGGTATCTGCCTATATCTATATATTTTTTATGTCTAAAGTATTCATTGCTGTATAAAAAAAAACAAAATAGAAAAATGCAGGGGAAAAACAAATGCAAAAACGCGTAAATTTTCCCCGCCAAAAGATGCACCAAACACTTTACATGTGCACAGAGCCTAAAGGGCGCTTTACACGCTGCGGTATCGGTACCGATATCGCTAGCGATCGTACCCACCCCTGTCGGTTGTGCGTCACGGGCAAATCGCTGCCCGTGACGCACAACATCGCTAACACCCGTCACACTACTTACCTGCCCTGCGACGTCGCTGTGGCCGGCGATCCGCCTCCTTTCTAAGGGGCCGGCACACGGCAGCCGTCCAATAGAAGCGGAGGGGCGGAGATGAGCGGGACGTAACATCCCGCCCACCTCCTTCCTTCCGCATTGCCAGCGGAGGCAGGTGAGGAGATGTTTGTCGCTTCTGCGGTGTCACACACCGCGATGTGTGCTGCCGCAGGAAAGACAAGCAACCTCGTTACTCACCAGACAACGATCTTTGGTGTTTGGACGACCTCTCAAAAACCAACGATTTTTACCACTTTTGCGATCGTTGTAGGTCGCTCGTACGTGTTACACGCTGCGATGATGCTAACGACGCCGGATGTGCGTCACAAACACCGTGACCCCGACGATAAATCGTTAGCGATGTCGCAGCGTGTAAAGCACCCTTTACATTGTAATAAAATACATTATATTTACCCCCAAATTTTATCAGTAAAAAGTCAGTTCAGGGTACAAATAAAATAAGCCCTCACACAGCCCCAGATCCCCAAAAATTAAAACTGTTACGGTCCTTGGAAAAAAAAAAACAATTTTTTTTTTTTACTTATTTCAGAATTTTTTTTGACTACTTAAATAAAATAAAACAATCTAGATGTTTGGTCTGTATGAACTCGTACTGACCTGGGGAATGATACCACCAGGTGAGTTTTATTATATAGTGAACATGGTATATAAAAAGCCAAAAAACAATGCGGAATTGCACTTTGTTAGCAATTTCAGTGCACTTGGATTTTTTTTTTACCATTTTCCACTCCTTTCTATGGTAAAATCAATGATGTCAGTGAAAAGGTGAACTTTCCCCCCAAAAAAGAAGCCCTTCTAGAGTATATTTAAGGAAAAGTAAAAAAGTTCTGGCTTTTGGAATAAGGAGAGGAAAATGAAAAAAAACAAACGTTAAAATGGCCATGGCATGAAGGGGTTAACGAGGCAAGAAATGTTTTTTTTTAAGTCAGTGAATGAGGGTGGAAAAAAAAGCTTGTGTTTAGAAATGCGCTTTGGAAAAAGTTGATTGTTTTTTGTATTTTCCATGTCATCATCCATGGCCTGCTGCAGCTGCTGTGCAGGGGCTAATCAATCATATGCTAATCATCTTGTGTGTAGGCTCTGCCACTGAGCATATGTGCTGCCGAAGCTAGCACAAACTGCTAACCGACATGTCCGCTATATATAGTCCTATAAAAGTGAATATTTTAAATTAGGGAGATTTTTTTTTTTTAATCAGTTAATTCTGAAAGGTTTCATGTAGCACTCTATGAATGTTGCAGTTAAACTGTAAAGAAACTCATCAGGGAAAAAATAAGTAATAATTTGTCAGAAATTAATATGCAAATGAGATCAGTATGCAAATGTGATCGGCGCCGCACAGGATCCTGGGAGAACATGGGGCCTATTTCCTACTGTACAACGGCCATTACTATTGTACAGGGCCACACGGGGGAATTCCTAAGGTACATGGGGCATTACTACTGCACGCACAGGGGGCATTCCAATTTTACAGGGGCTCACAAGAGGCATTACTACTGTACAGGAGGTATTAGTATTGTACAGAGGCTCCTCACAGGGGGCAATACTACTGTACGAGGGGGCATTATTTTTGTACATAGGGGTCACAGTTGGGCAATACTACTGTACAGGGGGGCATTATTACTGTACTGGGGCTCACAGGGGTAATTACTACTGCACAACAGAGCATTACTACTGTACATGGGGTCAAAGGTGGGCATTACTACTGATCTTGGGGGCATTGCTATTGTACAGGGGGCATTACTACTGTGCAGGGGGCATTACTACTGTACAGGGGGCATTGCTACTGTGCAGGGGGCAGAACTACTGTACAGGGGGCATTACTACTGTACATGGGGTCACAAGTGGGCATTACTACTGATCATGGGGCATTACTACTGCACAAGGGGACACTACTGTTGTACAGGGGGCATTACTATTGTGAATGAGGGCATTACTGCTGTACATGGGGGCATTACTAGTGTACAGGAGCTCACAGAGAGTATTGCTACTGTACAATGGGACATTACTGCTGTACAGGGGCATTATAATTGTACAGGGGCTCACAGAGGGCATTATTACTGTACAGGAGGCATTACTCATGTACTGGGGAACACAGGGGGCATTACTACTGTACATCAGGTCATTACTACTGTAGAGGGGCTCATTGATAAGCATTACTTTTGTACATGGGGCTACTAATACTATACAGTGGCTCACAGGGGACAGTCTCTTGTTTTTATTTTCTCTCTGTTTATCTTTTTCAGGTTCCCATTTGTGGACTATGGCGGATTCCTTGGACTACGGCGGTCCTGCTATTTTTTTTTGTTTGTTTTAATAAAGTAGTGAATGATGGAAAGTGTTTATTTTAATAAATCATTTTGTTAATTTGTGTATGTTGTCTTTTTTTTATTACTGGGTTATTAATAGGGGTGCCTGATAGACGCCTCTCCATTACTATCCCATGGGCTTGCTGCCAGCTGACATTACACAGCTGACGTCAACCCCAGCTACCATTACTCCGATTGCCACCGCACCATGGCAATCAGGAAGAGGCGGGCAAAGCGTCAGAATTAGAGCATCTAGTCAGTGGCCCCGTGATGCGATCACGGGGCGCCGTTGTATTTCTATGACAGCTCGGGGTCAGATTATTACTCCTGATGCTGTCATGAATCACTTCCTGTGAGAGTCAACAGAATGCCAGCACTCTCAGGAGACCAGCATTTCTCCTGATCAGTGCGATGCTGCAGCATCGCTCTGAACAGGAAAAGCCATCGCAGTGTACAGTCATAAAGTCCTCTAGGGCAACTAGTAAAATCAGTAAAAAATATTAAAGAAATAAATAATTATGTAAAATATGAAAAAATAAAAGCTAAAGCTCAAATCAAATCCCCTTTTGCCTCATTGAAAGCAAAACAATTAAAAAACTAAAAAACAAAATTGAGACATCCCTGAGGTAACCAGGTGTCACAAAACAAGGTAACATCACTGTAACAGCTCGGGTCCTACATAACTGTGCCAGTCAGTACACACACACCAGGACACATACACTCCAAAACCAGGGCGGGAGACTCCCATAGAACCAGGTGACAGGGCTGGGCACTGTGAGCTAACAGGCAGACAACTGGGTAGGGAGAGATCAGACCTGGGGGGGGAGTGGATGGCCTGGGGAGAGTGGGAGAAGTCAGTTAGCGGGCTGGAGAGACTGAAAGTGAGCAGTCGCAAGGAGGAGAATGAGTTGTCAGTAAAAGTGTCAAGACAAAGGAATCTTGAGACACAGTGAAAAAAGCAAAGACCCCGCCAAGACCTAAGTAGAAACAGCAGCCACTCAGGGGAGAAAGTATCTGGAGAACGAGAGGTCAAGCTCCAGGGACAGTGGAATGCTGTGGGAGTGGAAATCCAGGGCTCCTAGTACTTTGCACGCACGGGGTGCAGATCCGAGAACAGACCGGGACTTCAAGCCGTCTATTAACTCTGCCAGGTGGGTGGGTTTCCAGGACTCATCTGCCACCATTAACATCCGAGGCATAAGCAGCAAAGGGAGGACCGGGACATATTCCCTTAAATAGTCCAAACTGCCTGCGGCAGGACCCAGACACCAGGAGGACCTCCAAGTGCTCCACGCCAGGGAGGACCCACACACACACACACAAGTGCATCGGTGGGCGAGTGGCACCAGGTCAGCTGGCACAGGGACACAGGACTTGGGCGCACCTGGGATCCAGCACCTCCCCAGGTTGCGAACCCAGCTGTAAGTAAAGCGACCAAACTGCACTCCCCTGTCTGGACTGAGGTATTTCACTGCACCTCCACATTAACCCCTACCTACCCCTGAGGAAAAGCCCTGCTCGCGTAGGGCTTCACCATCCACGCTGCCCCATCCATCACCCCCAGGGAAGAACGGCAGCGGTGGCCATGCCATCCCTGGCCGCGCACCGCGTGTGGCGTAGTCGGACTATTTTTATTATTTTTCCCATTTTATTTAAAAACTGATCAACGTGCCCCTGGATCTGGGACCCCTCGAGCCACGGATTGCCCGGATCCAAGCAGCTCGGCTGCCCCGGGGTGCGACAATACACATATTTGGTATTGCTGAGTTCAGAAATGCCTGGGCTATAAAAATATAAAAGCAATTAATCTGATTAGTACAAGGTGTAGCGAGAAAAAATATTCCAGATGACAAAATGATGGTTTTTGGTCATCGCAACATGGCACTAAAATGCAATAACAGGCGATCAAATCATCATATACAAATATGGTATAATTAAAAACATCAGCTCAAAACGCAAAAAAAAAAGCCGTCACTGAGCCCCAGATACCGAACAATGAGAATGCTACAGGTCTCCGAACATGGAGACAAGGCGCTATTCTTTTTTTGGACAAACTTCTGCTTTTTCTTCACCCTTTAGATAAAAGTAAAAGTATACATGTTTTGTATCTACGAACTCGCACCGGCCTGAGGCATCATAATGCCGGGTCACTTTTACCAAATTGTAAACATGGTGACAGAAAAAAAGCAAAAAAACCCCCCTAAATTGTGGAATTTCACTTTTTAATTACAATTTCTACACTTTTGGAATTTTTCTTCCAATACACTACATGGAAAAATGAAAAGGAAATAAAGTAAAATGGCCATGGCTTGAAGGGGTTAACAAGACCAGAAATGTTCTTACCTCAAAAAATGACGAAAAAAAAATACATTTGGGTTAATAAATGCATCAAAATATGGAACGCTTCACGAATTTGCATGGATGGAAGGTGACATTACATTTGTATAGGGGCACAAAGAGGTAATTTCTACTTTATAGGAGCACAGAGGGCAAACAATACCAATGAATGTGGCTGATAAAAGGGCCATTATTATTGTGTGGGTAAACAAATGGGGACATCACAACAGTATAGGGGGACAAAAGGGGGCACATAGGGTGTAATATAACTGTACAGCCCTAAGAGAAGCACAGTTACTGTGTAGGAACACAAACACAAAGGCGGACCAATGGTAATGGACGGTGGTCAAAGAGGGACATTGTTACTGTATAGGAACACGAAAAGGGGCATGAGTACAGTCTGGAGGACATAAAGTCATATCTAATATATAAAGCTGAATGTGTGTGTGTGTGTGTGTGTGTGTGTGTGTGTGTGTGTGTCCGGGATTGGCATCTGCACCGTCGCAGCTACAGCCACAAAAGTTTGCACACTCACACGTCTGGACCCCAAGAGCGTCATAGGCTATGTTTTGAGGGGAAGTTTTAACGCCGCGCTTTACAGTTATTCAACAAAAAACCTGCCTCCATTAAAGCGAATAGAGCTGGGAGCCACAGTGCAGCCAGAACTTCAGAAGAATGCGCAGACACGCCCTTAAATGGAATGTTGGCGTGTCACAATGCAGCCAGAGAAAGAGACAGACACAGACAGGGAAAGAGGCAGACACAGACAGGGAAAGAGTCAGACATAGACAGGGTAAGACACAGACACAAAGAGACAGATACAGACAAAAAGACAGACTGACAGGGAAAGAGAGACAGGGAAAGAGAGGGAAAGAGAGTGAAAGGTTAAGAGACAGACAGACAGGTAAAGAGACAGACAAAGAGACAGACAGACACAGGGAAACAGACAGAGAGGGAAAGAGACAGACAGGGTAAGAGACAGACAGGGAAAGAGAGGGAAAGAGACAGACAGGGTAAGAGACAGACAAAGACAGGTAAAGAGACAGACAAAGAGACAGACACAGGGAAAGTGACAGAGGGAAAGAGGGAAAGAGACAGACAGGGAAAGAGACAGACAGGGAAAGAGAGGGAAAGAGACAGACAGGGTAAGAGACAGACAAAGACAGGTAAAGAGACAGACAAAGAGACAGACACAGGGAAAGTGACAGAGGGAAAGAGGGAAAGAGACAGACAGGGAAAGAGACAGACAGGGAAAGAGAGGGAAAGAGACAGACAGGGAAAGAGACAGACAGGGAAAGTGACAGAGAGACAGAGACAGACAGAGAAAGAGATAGATAGACAGACAGGGAAAGAGATTGAGACAGACGGAGAAAGAGACAGAGACAGTCAGAGACAGACAGGGAAAGACAGACAGACCAAGACAGAGAGAGAGAGAGACAGAGAGAGATATACAGAGGGGGAGACAGACAGAGAATGGGAGAGAAACAGAGAGACAGTTACTATCCCGGGAAGCGCCGGGTGCTACAGCTAGTATCTGTTAATAAGGGACGTTCCTGACATCACCGTTCATCGGAATTGCTGGTTTTCGCTGTGTGCTGCTTCTCAAACTCTATGGAGCCTTGTTCTGAGCCTCCATAGTCTTTGATCATTGTGCAACGTCTTGGTAAGCGCCGGACTACGTTGGACCTGCGTGGGAACTTTGCTTTTTAATAAATTGGTGAACTAGTGACTGTGTCTTGTTTTTATTTCTCTCTGTTTATGTTTTTCTGGTTTCCATTTGTGGACTATGGCGGATTCCTTGGACTACGGCAGTCCTGCTGCTTTTTTTTTATTTAGTAAAGTGGTGAATGATGGAAAGAGTTGGGGAGTGTTTATTTTAATAAAGTATTTTTTACTTGTGTGTATTTTTTTTATTACTGGGTTAGTAATGGGGGTGTCTGATAGACGCTTCTCCATTACTAATCCCTGGGCTTGATGTCAGCTGACACTACACAGCTGACATCAACCCCAACTACCATTACCCGATTGCCAGTGCACCAGGGACGAGCAGAGGCAAAGCACCAGAATTGGCGCATCTAATGTGATGTGCTACTTCTGGGGTGGCTGTGTGCTGCTATTTTTACTCTGAGAAGGCCCATGGTTATTGGCTCCTACTGCACTATGGCAATCAGGAAGAGCTGAGGAAAAGTGCCAGAATTGGCGCAGCTAATGTGATGCGCCACTTCTGGGGTGGATGCTTGCTGCTATTTTTAGTCTGGGAATGACCATGGTTATTTGCCCCTGCAGCACCAGGGCAATCAGGAAGAGCCAAAGCAAAGTGCTAACATCTATTGTGAGGTGCCACTTCTTGGATAGCTGTGGGACGCTATGTTTAGGCTGGGAAGGGGCCAATAATCATAGGCCATCCAAGCCTGATAATACCAGCCCCCAGCTGTCTGCTTGACCTTTGTAGTTCTCAAAAGTAAAGGGGTCCCTGTTTTTTTCTATTGATTTATTTAATCATAAATAGATGTCCAATAAGCTCCACAGGGTACAATTTTATTATATGTCGGCAGGTTTTGCAATTGAGGTAATACTTTTGGAGTTGATGTTAGCTTTGTAATGTCAGCTGTCATCAAGCCCATGGGGTTAGTATTGGAAAGGCGTCTATTAGACACCCCCATTGCTAACTCAGTAAGTATAAAGAGAAAAAAAACACACCCAAAAATAGTTTATTTGAAAAAAAAACACTCCAAACTCTTTCCTGTTTCACCAATTTATTTAAATAAAAACCCAGGCAGGTCAGATGTAGTCCTGGGAATCTGACGTAGTCCACAAATGGAAATATGAAGGACACAAAAAGAGAGAAAGCATTATTATATGTGGGGGGCTGTGCAGTTATTTGTCTGTTTTGGTATCTGCCTATATCTATATATTTTTTATGTCTAAAGTATTCATTGCTGTATAAAAAAAAACAAAATAGAAAAATGCAGGGGAAAAACAAATGCAAAAACGCGTAAATTTTCCCCGCCAAAAGATGCACCAAACACTTTACATGTGCACAGAGCCTAAAGGGCGCTTTACACGCTGCGGTATCGGTACCGATATCGCTAGCGATCGTACCCACCCCTGTCGGTTGTGCGTCACGGGCAAATCGCTGCCCGTGACGCACAACATCGCTAACACCCGTCACACTACTTACCTGCCCTGCGACGTCGCTGTGGCCGGCGATCCGCCTCCTTTCTAAGGGGCCGGCACACGGCAGCCGTCCAATAGAAGCGGAGGGGCGGAGATGAGCGGGACGTAACATCCCGCCCACCTCCTTCCTTCCGCATTGCCAGCGGAGGCAGGTGAGGAGATGTTTGTCGCTTCTGCGGTGTCACACACCGCGATGTGTGCTGCCGCAGGAAAGACAAGCAACCTCGTTACTCACCAGACAACGATCTTTGGTGTTTGGACGACCTCTCAAAAACCAACGATTTTTACCACTTTTGCGATCGTTGTAGGTCGCTCGTACGTGTTACACGCTGCGATGATGCTAACGACGCCGGATGTGCGTCACAAACACCGTGACCCCGACGATAAATCGTTAGCGATGTCGCAGCGTGTAAAGCACCCTTTACATTGTAATAAAATACATTATATTTACCCCCAAATTTTATCAGTAAAAAGTCAGTTCAGGGTACAAATAAAATAAGCCCTCACACAGCCCCAGATCCCCAAAAATTAAAACTGTTACGGTCCTTGGAAAAAAAAAAACAATTTTTTTTTTTTACTTATTTCAGAATTTTTTTTGACTACTTAAATAAAATAAAACAATCTAGATGTTTGGTCTGTATGAACTCGTACTGACCTGGGGAATGATACCACCAGGTGAGTTTTATTATATAGTGAACATGGTATATAAAAAGCCAAAAAACAATGCGGAATTGCACTTTGTTAGCAATTTCAGTGCACTTGGATTTTTTTTTTACCATTTTCCACTCCTTTCTATGGTAAAATCAATGATGTCAGTGAAAAGGTGAACTTTCCCCCCAAAAAAGAAGCCCTTCTAGAGTATATTTAAGGAAAAGTAAAAAAGTTCTGGCTTTTGGAATAAGGAGAGGAAAATGAAAAAAAACAAACGTTAAAATGGCCATGGCATGAAGGGGTTAACGAGGCAAGAAATGTTTTTTTTTAAGTCAGTGAATGAGGGTGGAAAAAAAAGCTTGTGTTTAGAAATGCGCTTTGGAAAAAGTTGATTGTTTTTTGTATTTTCCATGTCATCATCCATGGCCTGCTGCAGCTGCTGTGCAGGGGCTAATCAATCATATGCTAATCATCTTGTGTGTAGGCTCTGCCACTGAGCATATGTGCTGCCGAAGCTAGCACAAACTGCTAACCGACATGTCCGCTATATATAGTCCTATAAAAGTGAATATTTTAAATTAGGGAGATTTTTTTTTTAATCAGTTAATTCTGAAAGGTTTCATGTAGCACTCTATGAATGTTGCAGTTAAACTGTAAAGAAACTCATCAGGGAAAAAATAAGTAATAATTTGTCAGAAATTAATATGCAAATGAGATCAGTATGCAAATGTGATCGGCGCCGCACAGGATCCTGGGAGAACATGGGGCCTATTTCCTACTGTACAACGGCCATTACTATTGTACAGGGCCACACGGGGGAATTCCTAAGGTACATGGGGCATTACTACTGCACGCACAGGGGGCATTCCAATTTTACAGGGGCTCACAAGAGGCATTACTACTGTACAGGAGGTATTAGTATTGTACAGAGGCTCCTCACAGGGGGCAATACTACTGTACGAGGGGGCATTATTTTTGTACATAGGGGTCACAGTTGGGCAATACTACTGTACAGGGGGGCATTATTACTGTACTGGGGCTCACAGGGGTAATTACTACTGCACAACAGAGCATTACTACTGTACATGGGGTCAAAGGTGGGCATTACTACTGATCTTGGGGGCATTGCTATTGTACAGGGGGCATTACTACTGTGCAGGGGGCATTACTACTGTACAGGGGGCATTGCTACTGTGCAGGGGGCAGAACTACTGTACAGGGGGCATTACTACTGTACATGGGGTCACAAGTGGGCATTACTACTGATCATGGGGCATTACTACTGCACAAGGGGACACTACTGTTGTACAGGGGGCATTACTATTGTGAATGAGGGCATTACTGCTGTACATGGGGGCATTACTAGTGTACAGGAGCTCACAGAGAGTATTGCTACTGTACAATGGGACATTACTGCTGTACAGGGGCATTATAATTGTACAGGGGCTCACAGAGGGCATTATTACTGTACAGGAGGCATTACTCATGTACTGGGGAACACAGGGGGCATTACTACTGTACATCAGGTCATTACTACTGTAGAGGGGCTCATTGATAAGCATTACTTTTGTACATGGGGCTACTAATACTATACAGTGGCTCACAGGGGACAGTCTCTTGTTTTTATTTTCTCTCTGTTTATCTTTTTCAGGTTCCCATTTGTGGACTATGGCGGATTCCTTGGACTACGGCGGTCCTGCTATTTTTTTTTGTTTGTTTTAATAAAGTAGTGAATGATGGAAAGTG